>NC_028641.1:48894008-48937148 GCF_001406875.1 Solanum pennellii | reverse complement strand
AATACTTTTTAAAAATAAAATCTTTTTTTTGCGGGGGGAGAGGTTGCTGGGTTGGGTAGTGTGGGGGTGGGGGTCCGTGATCGGGTTGAAAAAATAAAGTTTTGAAACTAATTTTTTTTAAAAAAAATACAAGTTTAATTTTTTTTGGAGGGGGTGGATGGATGATCGAGATCGGGAGGAGAGCGGAATGAAAAATATAAAATTTTGAAATTTAAAATATTTTTTAGAAATTGATGTTTTTCAAAAGATAAATGTAAACTGAAGTTGGATGAAAACTTTGAAAAATGTTCTCTTCACCTTTTGAAGGAAAAATCATTTCCTTAATTTTGAGGAAAATTAGTTGATTTGGATAACATTTTTCAAAACTTTTGTCTCAACCAAACATGATATAATTTTAAAAATATCTTTAAAGTACAAATTTTGTCAAACAAATATGATAAAACTTTTCATGTCTATGCATAAAAATATTCCTGGAAACTTTAAGATAATTTTGTTATTAAAATTAGAGTTAGATTAATGGTATTCTTTTTATTATTATATCTTCTTCAAAAAAATAAAAATATATAAAACTATTTTCATTTTTAAATACAGTGTTTGTGTATGTGATTCTAATAGTAGTTGGTTTGTTTGTTTAATCACATATATGACAAAATATTTGTTCTCCAAAAGATTCCTTCATTAAGAATATAACAATAAAAATATATCAAATTAAACATATAAAGGGAAAAAGAAATATAATTACCCACTACAATGGAATCGCTCTTCTTCAATTGGACGGTCAAAACTTAAAAGTATTTACTACAAACTTCTTTTGATTATATAAGATTAAAATATTGAAATATTTTTCCTTTATTTAATTATAAGCATTTAAAACTCTTTTCTTAGTTATTATCTTATAATCAACATTAAGTCAACTAATAGTGTCTTTCTGTAAGCTTATATATGTAAAACATTCTAAATTATAATTTTACTCATGTATTTATTAATACGAGTAAGAAAATATATATATTATTAAATTTTGATCGAAATTTATATTATTGGACTCTTAAGAAAAAGCGAATTTAAAAGAGAGAAAAAGATTTTAAAAAGTGAAAAATTAGATAATAGGCATAGTACAATAGAAATATGATATGACCTCGTTACAAATTTATCCAAGATATAATCTGAATTGATGAATAAAATCTCCATGTACTTATGCATACAAATTCAATATTTTCTCAAATTAGTTTGATAACTTTGCATATCACCTATTTTATAATTACTTAAGTTCATAGCTTAGAGTTTTTAAAATTTGCAATTCCAAACTTCTCTAATTTTTAAATTTAAATGTAGATATTCTAACATTAAAAAATATTTGTTAATATAACCCATATGTTATGTAAAAAAATGATAGATTACAAAGTAAAAGGAAAAAATTTAATTGAACTTTGTAAATATATTATATTTATCCTACTAATTTATATTTCGTAAAATTTAAAAGGGTTATAAATGTATTAATGAAGAACAATGTCACTAAATTTTATAAGCCTCAACTTGTTCAGTAAGAGAACTTTTTAGCCAAAAGTAATGTATCCCATCTCTAATTGCTTTCATAATTTTCTTGTCTGCTTTTTCTTAACATATCTAAAAATCATAATTTTAAAATCCTCATACTATTTCAACATTTATATGAACTGCACAATTTAATTAACTCAAATAATAAGAGAAAATTCTTAGACATTCTTAGTAAAATTTGTAAGTATATGCATTTCTCAATTAAACAAATTTTTATTATACTAATGAAGAATGGACAATTAGATCATTTCAATGATGAAAATATTAAAATAAATACAATAATGATAATTCACAAGGAGACTATAATTAGTTGAAACTTGGAAGCCATATATTAACAAATAATTGATACATATACTATATCAAAAAAGGATCAAAATTCACATGTTCTTTCCTCGTTAGGAATCAAATCATTTATCCAAATTCATTGAGGTAATTTTTTCTGGCTTGTAGTTCAAGAGAAAAGTGGCAACTTTAATCAACTTTAAAATCTCTTGTTTTTTTTTATATATGTGTCTCGCGAGACGAGGACCTAATAATCCTTCAATTGTTAATTCTTTGTTTCAAAAGGAGCCAGAATCACCTCTTTCTAGATCATGTTCATTTGATACATTTTCTACCGACATAAAATTCATAGTAAGCTCAAAACACTCAAAATAATAATCTAATAATACAATTATGTATAGCTAGAGATGATCTCCAAAAGGAAGAGAAATCAAAGAGAATAACAACAGATTACATATGTGAAATGAAAGTTGTTAATGAATATGTACCTTTAACCCTTGGAAGGAATTTAATTAGATGTGTAGAGAATATGCTTAGGAAATTTTTGAAGATTAACAGAGTTTAAATAGCTATTAGAAATTAAATATAATCATTAATGTTGCAATTATTAAAAAAATAAACTTTTCTAATTAGTTGCTAATTTGTAGATAGTTAGTAAGGAAAATGTACTATTGTTAATATAATTTTAAATATATTGTCAAATTAAACAATCATTTATTTTGTAATAAAAGTAAATTAACTAAATGCACCACTATGTTCTTAGCCGTTACAGAATTTATTTTGATAGTAAAGGTAAATGTAAAAATGTTAATATTAAGGAAAGAGAGTAACTGCTAATAATAAGGAGGAGACTAACAATTTAAATTATTATTTTTTGAAAAAAATAAAAGAAAATAAATAAAATGCAATAGAGGCCAATGAAATATGCCAAATCAACGATTTTTACTTCGCTAAAGGAAAATGCATTTTCCTATCATTTGAATTATACACAAATAATTTTGTTTGTTTGGATAAAAAAATTTCTAATGTAAATAAACGTGATTTAATTTATACTCTTTTTGTGAGTTCAATTTTTATCCATTTTAAAATTTTAAAATGCATATTATTATTATTATTATCATAATCATTATTACAATTATTATTATTATTATTATTATTATTATTACTATTATTATTATTATTGTTGTTGTTGTTGTTATTGTTATTATTATCGATATTATTATTATTATTATTACTATTATTATTATTATTGTTGTTGTTGTTGTTGTTGTTGTTATTGTTATTATTATCGATATTATTATTATTATTATTATTATTATTTTATTATTAGTTAAAAAATTGTCTTTTATATTTAAACTGTATTACTTATGAGGAAATTTAAAATTCAAATTAAAAAACAATAACAAAATTTGAATTTTAGGAAGAAAAAAAAGAAACATAGAATTATTTAGTTTATTACTCTCTTTTGATTTCTTTTTGGTTAATTTTAAAAATCATGTTCAGACGATTTTAAATTATTTAGAAAAATAGAATTATTTAGTTAGTTATTTTTTTTTTAAAAAAAAAAACAAATTTGGTTAATTTTAGAATCATGTTCAAAATATTTTAAAATTATTTATAAACAAAAAATTATTTAGTTATCTAATTTTTTTTTGGATAATTTAAGCTAAAGATTTAAAATATTTTTAAATTATTTTTAAAATTTTAAAATTGTTGAATTTTTATGGTGCTGACATGTGCACTTTTTACTTCTATTTTATATAGGAGAAGTAATAGCAAATGTTTATTACTATTCATTTAAAATAGTATTGAATTTTTATTATTATGCTTAAATATAATTAAGAAAAATAGAGTAATATTTATGAACATTCATAACTAAAGAACTGATTTGCATTTCAAAAGCAGTCATTTGCCAATTTTAAATCATCTTCTCTAATTATTAGGCTTCATGTTAAAGTTGAATTGTTATTTTTTAGACCTATATGTTACTTATATAGGAGGCAATAGGGAAGTCGTGATGATTTGTGGGGGTATTCTTTTCATGGTAAATTTTTATTTTTAATGTTGATGATCTAAATATTTAAATTAAAAATTTGACCTTAATATTTAAAAAATTATTAATATTAATTGATCCTATTTTGCTAAAGATTAGTGAAAAAGTAACAAAGAATATTCTTTTCTTTTAATTCGTATGATAAATTAACTTTTTTTTTGGTACGCTAAATTAACTACAATATGACAATATTATCAAAAAAATTACAACAGTTTAATGCACTAGAGAAAAAATTGTTTATATTTTGCATCCTCCTTTCTCTTATTAAAGGAAGAAGAAGCAGTATTTAAATATTTAATGTGTTACTTATTATTTTTTATTTAGTAGTTTAATTTATTAATTAATAACTAATTCAAATTAATTGATTCAATTGTAAATTAAATACATTCACACTCCTCTGAAGTAGGATATTAATGGTGAATCAATACTAAAATGTACTTTTCCATGAACATTTTAAAATGTTCACTTCACTACTAAATTACATAGTTGTCTTACTATTACTTACTTAAAAATTATATTTCATCTATAGTTAAAATGTAATAGCTTTAATAATAATTTTCTTTACTTTAATAAAATGAAAGTTTTATTTTTAAGCTGAATAAGATGAAAGTTTAATTTTTAAGTTAAATAAGATGAAAATTTAGTTTTTAAAACATACAAAAAATGTCACTATTTTTTTTTCTAGATATCACTGAAATCAATGATATTTTTGCAGTAAATGTCGTAATATATTCGACATTTATATTAAATGTCACTATTTAAGCTATATTTTTTCTAATTGTCACTATATCGAACATTTGTAGGAAATGTCATCATTTAAACTACATTTTCGCTAAATTTTGCTAAAAACAATGACATTTTGCAATAAATGTCATTATTTTAGTGATTTTTTTCAAATGTCACTTTTATTGTGACATTTTTTTCTAAATATTACTAAAATCAATGACATTTTGCAATAAATGTCATAATATATTCGACATTTATATCAAAATGTCACTATTTAAGTGATAGTTTTTCTAAATGTCACTAAAACCAAGGACATTTTGTAATAAAGGTCATATTATATTCGACATTTGTAGCAAAATGTAATCATTTAAATGCCATTTTCGTTAAATGTCGCTAAAAACAACGACATTTTGCAATAAATGTCATTATCATAGTGACATTTTCAACCAAATGTCATTATATTTATGACATTTGATGCCAAATGTCATCATTTTTACGAAATTTGACATCAAATGTCATTGTTTTATGACGTTTTGTTCTTCAATGTTGAAAAAATTCTTTATTTTCCGACATTTATTTCAAATGTCACCAAACTAATGTCGTCGTATGTACATATTCTTGTAGTGAACCCTGCTTCACCAACATCAAACCACCCAATAGGAGATTTGCATCTTCTCCCATAAAGAGCTTCGTATGGAACCATTTGGCTGCTCGAATTATAACTGTTGTTGTAAGAGAATTTAATGAGAGGAAGATGATTATCCTAATTCTCCTTGAAATCAATCACGCAAGCCCTCAACATATCTTCTAAGGTATAGATAGTACGCTTCGCTTGCCCATCCGCTTGAGGTTGAAAAGAAATGTTTAAGTCCACCTTTGAAACGAAATCTTTCATAAAAGACTTCCAGAACTGTGGAGTAAATTATGTACCTCTATCTAAAATGATCGAAACTGGAACTACATGAAGTCTCACCACCTCTTGGATGTATAACTTTGTATAATCCTCTTTTGAATGAGTGGTCTTTACCGGCAAAAAGTAGGCTGATTTTGTCATTCTATCGACAATCACCCCAATTGTATCATACTGCCTGTGAGACCTTGGAAACCTTGTGATAGGTCCGTGTTAATCATCTCCTACTTCCATTTCAGAAGTTTTATATTCTGATATAACCCTCCAGGCCTTCAGTGTTCTACTTTCACTTGCTGGCGATTTGGGCACTTGGTTCAAACTGAGTAGTGCCATTCTTCATACTTTCTCACCAATATACCTCTCTCAAATCATGGTACATCTTTATGGAACCCAGATGAATGAAATATCTAGAGCTATGATCTTTCTCCATGATCCTCTCTTTAAGTTAATCCACCCTAGGTACAAACAATCTATCTTGATACTTTAGCACACGATCTCCCTCTTGTTCAAAAGCTGATACTCTTTGCTTATGAACATTCACCTTCAAATCAGGAAAAATGGGGTCTTCGTCTTGTGTTTCATTTAGCTCTTACACTAGCGATGATTCAGCCCCGTCTGTAACAACTATCCCTTTTTCTGTGGAATCGCTAAATTTGACTACCAAGTGTGCAAGCCTGTGCACATCTTTGGCTAACTCCCTCTCTTCTTCCTCAACATGGGGTATTCCCCATGGATACACTTCTTGAAGCATCATCAACTACATTAGTCTTATCTAGGTGGTAAAGAATACTTATGTTATAAGCCTTGAGTAATTCTCACCACCTCCTATTTCTTAGATTGAGCTCTTTCTATGTGAACACATATTGTAAGTTTAACACCCCATCTAAAATAGACCATAAATCAGCTTTTCAGAAATCTGCAGGTGAAATTGACGGTTGACATCGACGGACCGTAATCTGATCTATGGCCCATACTGTGAATCCATCTTTTGAGTCTAAAGCTTCCCCCAAAACTCAGTTCAGAAAAGTTGGATAAGTCTCGACCCACGGATAGACCTACTGTTTGTAAATCAGAGTACGGTCCGTAGTCTGTGTCCATGGATCAAGACCTCATTTACACAAGCCTCTGAAATGAACCACGTCTGACCAGCATGAACCTTCGTTCGATCAAAGGTCCATATCTCTGACTGTAGGTGAAAGTTAGCAGTCAGTTAGGGGGGAAATGTTGTAGGGTCAACTTCAAATTTTCATGACTCTTATCACAAAATTAATTAGGTGCTACATGACATATCAAATGATATAAAATTGAATTATCTTTCCATACCCACCGAGTTTGGTAAAATCCAACCTTTTGACAAAAAAGTTATGCCTATTTTAGTGAAGGACTGTCGTGAAGACCCAACCTACGAACCCAAACGATGGACCATCGATTGAACGATGGCCCGTCAGTCCAGGTCATTGTTTGGTCCGAGAACAATTAACTCAGGGTTTTTTTTGGTCTTTTCCTACTTTGTTTAAACCCTAAGATACATTGTTTTGACCCTAAATCAACAGATTTTATTTATTTTAAGCTTAAAAACATAAAGATAACTTACCTAAGTCCAAATCATAAATCAAATCTTAGAAAATTAGAAAAAAGAAAGGAGAAAAAGGTCAAGAACCATAGTTCAAGAATGCGTCCATCCCCGAAATCTAAATATTTCTCCGTGGATTTCATCACAAGGTATGTGAGATTTCATTAGTGGGTTCCTTTCACCCATTAGATCCCTAGTTTTCAGTCAGATTCTTGATTCTCATATCAAGAATAGACTTAGGGTTTATTGAATGTTAGAATTATTGGGTTATTAGCTATTAGATAGATCCGAATCATATTATTACGCTAATACTCATTTTATTGCATGAATTTCAGAACCCTAGGTATGTATTTCTTTAGTTCTTGAATTATATATGCTAGGTCAGATATTTCAGTTATTTCAGATATACATGCTTCAGGTATTAATGCATAATTATTCAGATTAATTGTTACATTTTCAGTTTGCATGTTAATTTTGAGCTATTCAGTATTTACAGAAATTCAATCATAATGTCTTAATCACTTTATTTATTTGGAGTAGCATAATACCGAGTTGGACTAGGGTTTAGCGTCCCAAAATAGGCTCAGAACTACTAGCCAAGTAGCTTGTAAGTCCTTTCTGTGGGTATTAGTTTAGTGATCATGCCAACATGCCTTTATACCTCTAGCAAGGTATATTGGGTCCTCTCGATGGGGCTTATACATTGGAATCCACATTTAGCTCATGTGTTTTTGTGATCGGTTATTAGTAGCTCCCACAGTTTAGTCAGATACTATTGTGTTGATCATATTTACAGTTCAGTTAGTATTTAGTATCAGCATGTTATAATTTTGTCATTGCATCCTGTTAGCTCTGAATTTAGTATATCATGTTCAGAATACTATACTTGCTTTTGTGCTTGATCAAATTATTTTTTTATTTCAGCTTTACTTTATCCTACATGCTTAGTACCTTTCAAGTACTGACACATACATGCGCTACATCTTCTCATGATGTAGGTTCATGTTCTCAGTATCCAGATCACGCTTAGATCGATTCCCGATCTCTAATTCAGCAAAATAAGTGGTGACTCCTCATTTTTCGAGGGCAATAGTCATGTGTTTCTTTTGGTATTTTGGTCTTGTAGTTTTAGTTTTTGCTAGACTTAGAAGGGCTTGTCCAAACATTTCTTGTCCGTTAGAGGCTTATTTCAGACATAGTTAGTTTTAGCTTAGTATTGAGTTGATAACTTCTTTGTGTTAAACTCATCAGTTTTCATATATCTCAGTTTTAGTATATGGGTGTAACCCATCTTTTCATTTTATGTATGATTTAGCTTCCGCATCAGTTTATATTCTTTAGTATGCTCATGATCATGTCATCAGGGTTAGCTTGCGATCACTTGTTGTCCTAGGTCCCGTATCCGCATCTCGGGGGTAGCTCGGGGTGTGACAAAATTGGTATCAGAGAACTAGGTTTAAGATTCCTAAGATGTTCGAAAACCAATGCGAAGTAAAGTCCTTTTCATCGGTGTGAAGTGTACCACATCTAATGAGAGGGAGGCTATGAAGTGTTATAGGTAAACTTCACTTTCTTGATATTCTTATCGTGCATTGGTATGATATTCTATCTAATCCATAGTTATGCATTTAAGACCATGCCTTCTCATAGGGTTTAGTATGAAATGTCAATCCATGCAATGTTAATGCATTTCCTCTTGCCCTAGATTAGGAGGTTTCCAATGCAGAGTTTTGGAATGCCAATTCAGCTTTAGGCTCATACTATGATAAACCAGAACAATCAGCAGGTTTCAATTCCTACCAATGGAAATGATCGATCAGTAGTAGCTAGAGTTTGAGATTTTTTTTTATGAACCCTCCTGAGTTTCAGGGTCACAAGGTTGTAAGGACCCACAAAAGTTCATTAATGATGTCAAGAAAATATGTGTTGTGATGCAAGTAACTAGTAGTGATAGGTGAATTTAGCATCCTACCAGCTTAAGGATGTGACTCACATATGGTTCACTAAGTATAAAGAGAACAAAGACTACTTTGTCTTTTGTAATTCAGTATGGCAATAAACTTCAGTTTTAGTCTAGAAACTCTCTCAGAACCTTTATCAGTCTCTACTCCAGTTTGTGACCCAGTTATAGCTAGTCGGGTATACAAAAATTGCCCTGTCACAATCTCTTAGAAAGTCACCTCAGCAGATATTTTAGAGTTAGAAATGGTAGACTTTGATGTCATTCTAGGCATGGATTGGTTACATTCCTGTTATGCCTCAGTCGATTATAGAAGTAGGATTGTTCGCTTTCAGTTTCCAGATGAACCAATCTTAGAATGGAAGGGTAGTCTCCAAGCGCCTATGGTCGATTTATTTCTTACCTTAAGACCAAAAAGATGACCTCTAAAGATTATATCTATCATCTAGTTCGGGTTAAACATTCTAGCTCTGAAACCCCAATTCTTGAGTAAGTTCCAGTGGTCAGTGAGTTTCCAGAAGTTTTCCAGAAGATCTTCCCGGAGTCCCTCCTGAAAAGGAAATCGATTTTGGAATTAATATCCTTCTAGATACCCAACCTATTCTATTCCTCCTTACAGAATGGCTCCAGTAGAGCTTAAGGAATTGAAAGATCAATTGAAAGACTTTCTATATAAGGTCTTCATCAGCCCTAGTATTTCTCCATGGGGTGCACCAGTATTTTTCGTATAGAAGAAAGATGGTTCTCTAAGAATGTGCATTGACTATAGACAGTGGAACAAGGTCACAGTCAAGAATAAGTATCCCATCCCCAGGACTGATGATTTGTTTGACCAACTTCAGGGTGCTATCCACTTCTCAAAGATAGACCTCAGTTCGGTTTATCATCGACTTAGAGTCAGAGATAGTAACATTCCAAAAATAGCCTTCAGAACTCGGTATGGTAATTATGAATTTGTAGTTATGTCGTTTGGAAAAACCAATGTTTCTGCACCTTTCATGGATTTGATGAAGAGAGTGTTCAAACAGTACTTAGGCTTGTCTGTTATCGTCTTTATTGAATATATCCTCATTTACTCTAGGTATGAGGAAGAACATGCCAGTGATCTGAGAGTTGTTTTGCAGACTCTCAAGGATAGCCAGTTATTCGCTAAGTTTAGAAAATGTGAGTTTTGGTTGCAATCCATTGCTTTCCTTGGTCACATAGTATCTAGCGAGGGGATCCGAGTGGATTCACAGAAGATAGAAGCGGTGAAACAATGGCCAAGACCTACCTCTGCTACATATATATAAGAAGTTTCTTAGGTCTAGCAGGTTATTATAGAAGTTTCATTAGAAGAACTATCCAACTCATGACCTCGAGCTTGTAGTAGTGGTGTTTTCACTTAAGATATGGAGAAAATACTTGTATGGTCATGTAGATGTGTTCACCGATCATAAGAGCCTTGAATATGTGTCCACCCAGAAAGAGTTGAATGTTCACTAGAGGAGATGGATTTAGTTCCTTAACGATTATGATATGAGTGTGCATTATCATCCTGGTAAGGCGAATGTAGTAGCATATGATCTTAGCAGATTATCTATGGTTACTGTAGCCTATGTTAAGGAAGAAAGGAAGGAACTAGTGAAGGATGTTCACAGGCTTTCTCGCTTCGGAGTTCGCCGTATGAGCATATCAGATAGTGGTGTAACAGTTCCAAATAGGGCAAAATCATCTTTGGTAGTGGATGTAAATGAAAAGCAAGACAGTGATCCAATATTCCTTGAACTTAAGGGTGCAGTACACAATCAGAGAGTGAAGGCTTTCTCCAAAGGGGGAGATGGTGTACTTCGCTACAAGGGTAGATTGTATGTTCCTGATGTGGGTTAGTTGAGAAAGCATATTCTTGCTGAAGCTCATAACCACGGATATTCTATTCATCCAGGTGCCACTAAGATGTACAGCGAAGTCTACTATTGGAATGGCATGAAAAGGGATATAGCCGATTTTTTTAAGTAAGTCCCCCAATTTCCAGCAAGTCAAAGTAGAACATCAAAAACCAGGGGGTATGACTCAAGAGATTGATATTCCTACTTGGAAGTGGGAAGTGATCAATATGGATTTCATCACAGGGTTACCTCGTGCTCGCAGAAATCATGACTCCATTTGGGTGATACTTGATAGGATGACCAAGTCTTCTCGCTTTTTGGCGGTAAAGACTACATATTCAGCGGAGGACTATGCCAAGCTCTGCACTAATGAGATAGTTAGGTTGCATGTGGTTCCTTTGTCTATCATCTCATAAGAGGTCCTCATTTTACCTTTCATTTCTAGAAGTCATGTTAGAAGGGTCTTGGTACTCAAGTTAACCTTAGCACAACATTTCATCCGCAGGGGATGGACAAGTAGAGCGTATCATTCAGACCCTAGAGGATATGTTTAGAGCTTGTGTGATTAATTTCAAGGGTAGTTGGGATGATCACCTTCCTCTTATTGAGTTCGCCTACAACAATAGCTACTATTCCATCATTTAGATGGCCCCTTATGAGGAACTGTATGGGCGTAGATGTAGATCTCCTGTTGGTTGGTTGAAGTAGGTGAAAAAACTTTGATAGGGCCGAATTCAATCCTTCATGCTATGGAGAAAGTGCAAATCATTAGAGGTAGACTTAAGAAAGCCCATAGTTGTCAGAAATCTTATGCAGATGTAATGAGAAGGGAACTAGAGTTGCAAGTTGATGATTGCGTTTTCCTGAAACTGTCACCTATAAAAGGGGTGATGAGATTTGGCAAGAAATGGAAGCTCAATCCTAGATATGTAGTCCCTTACAAGATCTTGAAAAGGGTATGCAAGGTGTTAAATGAGTTAGAGTTTCCTGCAGAACTAGCAGCAGTGTATCCAGTCTTCCACATCCCGCTCTTGAAGAAGTTTGTGGGTGGCCCAGCCTCTATAGTTCCATTTAAGAGTGTGGAGGTGAAAGATAGTCTTTGTTATGAGGATGTACCACTTGAGATTCTTGACCGTCATATTAGAAGGTTGAGGAACAATGAAGTCACATCAATCATGGTTTAGTGGAGGAATCAGTCCATAGAGGGAGCTACTTGGGTAGCAGAAGCAGCCATGAAAGACAAGTATCCTCTCCTCTTTCCTTCCGATTCCACTCCATCTTGAGGTAATAGTTTCTCTTCATTTTTCAGTTATTCATGCGTGAATTAAGCCTTATAATCAAGTTCCCTCAATTTATACTTGTATTTTCAGTGTATTTGCATGTTTTTGGAACTTAATCAAGTCAGAAACTCAGTTCTCAGTGTTTAGTAGTAGGGACTGCAAATCTCTCCCTCTATTTCAGCTAATAGTCTTTATTTGAGGACGAATTGTAACACTTCGAATATATAACATGTTTACTAGAGCCTAACATAAGTGTCAAAAGGCTTAGACAATGTTTTAAGGTCAATTTTGATGAATATAGGTCATTTAGTAAGTTTGAGAATCAAAATGTCAACGAACGTCCATGACGTCCGGAGACTAGTTCAATGAGGTACAAGCGTGCCTTAGCCTATTTGACTTTTAGGAGTCGAAAAATGATGAAAATTGGTGGAAAGGTTTCTAACACGTATCAGAGTTAATTCGTATTCAAAACTTTTGGGAACGACTACCCAAGGATCAACCAAGATCCCTTGAGGAGGACCCTTGCAAATTGGAAAGAAGCTTCCAAAAGGCAGTGTGCACAAACGAGTTCAATCTACGATTCGTGTGTCAATTGATAGGGCGTCGATTTCCTCCGTCCATGAACACTTAGAATATTTGTACAAGGTCAAGATTTACATAGTCTCTGAACTCAACCACGGACCAACAGGACGGTTGGTCCTTCGCCCGTCGATTGACCAACGGGGCATGGGTCGGGGTTCCGTTTGTGAGGTCTGTTTTTTTCTGCACATTTTTATGCAAGTCAATTAATTATTTGGCTTAGTTAGGAGGTTAATAAGGGGTCTGGGGGAGGTATAATTAAGTTACTTAACAACCTATATAAAGCTCCTAAGATAATTAGACTAACCTAAGCTGTCATAATTCACAAACCCAAACTCTTTTCCTTCTCTCTTCTTTCTCCCTCTAGTTGAAGAACTCCATTGAAGACCAATCTAGGGGTGGATTCAAGGGCTTCAAAGGTTTGAATTTTTCCATCAATCGTTATCAATTAGTAAGGTATGGGATTCGTTTAACCTTTGATACCTTTTTCCTCAAAAGGGTTCTATCAAATTTATTTCAAAAGTTGGGTTTTCATCCAATACGAAATTGATGTTATGGATTACTGTGTTTTTTATTTCTCTTGGATATTATGAATAGGTTAAAATTTATTTTAACTCAATTATGTTATTTCTTGGTGTATGTATCTAGTTTGTAGAAGATAACCTATTCCTCTTAACCCTAGGTTATGATCTTGATATGAATTGTGTAATGTTGGTTCAGTTGAATTGGTTATTGGTTGAACTACTAATAGATAATGTTCTGGTATCAATTATGAATAGATTGGGGTAAATTATAGTCCTATCATGCAAGTTCTTGAGTAATTGATCTAGATTATGACTTTGACCTATGTCTCTATTCTTATGCTATGAACTAGTGATGAATTGTGATGTAGTGATTCAATTAGCCTTGTTATCATGTTGGTTATTGTTTTATGATGATATTACACCCTTATTGCATTGAATTAATGGGTTGATGGTAAGACCTTGATGATGTATTATGAAGGAGACTTGGTAAGTCTTGTGATCCCTATTCTCTACTTCAATTATGTTACTTGTGGTGAAGTTATGATGTTGTATTGAAGTATGCCTTGCATTAAAATTTATAGGGTTGGTATGATGTTGAATTGAAATGTCTTTACTATGGATTGTGAGGTGTTGTCAAGATGTAAATGTTATAAGGATGATGATGATTTACCAATGTGCCTTATTATGAAGTGATATGTTAATGTGCTAACCTCACTTATATAGATTGTAATGAAAGTGTTATACTCATGCAATTCTTATTGACCTATGATGATAATGATTATACAAGGGGTAAACCCTATGACCTACATTAAGCTATGAGATTGATAAAGGTATTAAAGACATTTCAAAAATGGACTTAGCTTAGCACCGAGTGAACTTGACAATGGAGGTGTTGACTATCCATAGAAGAAGATTCACCCTATAAGGGATACTTACTTTATGGACTCCCATGATATGAGGCTCCAATTGCCAAGGATATAGAGGGTTCATACATATCTCTTAGTTCTTGAACTATGTTGCCCCCATAGGAAGACTAGCTAGTGGATTCACCTTGAAAGCTATGGTTATGTTTGGTTTTACTTTGGCCGGTAGACCACCTTTCATTGGTGTAAGGTTTTACAACACCGTATTTCACACTTATCTCTTGTGGTCTATTTCACTTAAGGCAAGTGTTCCCTAAATTAAAATGAAGTAATGAAGTACAAACAAACTAAGGTGACTTGAGAGGTTTGACTCAGCGAGGTAAGAGTATATGACTCTACCTATGCCTTGCACTAGTTTGCCTTGAGGGCAACCTTAGGAGGATGTTCTTATGTATGTATATGCTTATAAATGTACATGATATGTATATGATGATGTTACATGTTAATGACACTATGTGATGATGATTACTCTTATGAACATGTATTTGGTGTCTATTGCTAAAGTATGATATTATTTACTCTTAATGTTATGTTATGTGGAGTTGGACATAGGTTATGGTTCTTGCTAGGTTTACTTGATTAAGTAAGGTTATGGGGCTTTGCTTAGTCATTGCACAAGTGGACTTAAAGAGGGTCATGAGTAATGGTCTTCCTTTGGTGATGTTGAAATGTACTCCTATTCGTGCTTGTTGCTATTATAACTTGATGATAAAGTTACTTTGACTATGTGTTCAATCATATGATATGCATGTTCACTTGACTAGACTTAGTGTTGTCGTTTTTGTGTTGAACATGCCTATGACTTAATGAATATGTCTTATTGATTGGTATGGTCTTCTTGAATGTGCATAAGTCTTTTCAAATGTAAAATAACACGTTTTAATGAAATGTCCATTTTTAACATGATTTCATAATATGTGTGCATATGGTCTCATACTTAGTATAAGTGGTGTACTAACCCCATTTTTTCCTTTTCCCCAACATTTTAGGTTCCGGTCGTTGAAGGGCTTTTGAGAGTTGGTTAGGTCCTCACTTTCCAAGGGCAATGCCACTATCAAGATTATGAAGTTGTTTTAGTATTAAGACTCTTATGTTCTTTCCTTTTCAATTGAGTACTAAACATTGTATGACCTATATGTGTTCTTGTTATATTGATGTATGGGCTAGACCCAAATTATTAAACTCTTGTGATATGGTTATGAGATGAGACATGCTTTTAAGACTATGTCATATTTTATATATCTACGTGCAATAAAAGTAGAAGACCAAGTAATCTTCCTATACGAAGGGTCTATGTATACTCGTTATAAATATTATGTGTATGTAGAGGTCTATATAAACCTTAATGTAGAAGCAATGAAAACCTTTTAAAATTTCCGCATTTTAACATATTAATGTAATGATATAAGATAAGACGACGATGACGGTTACATCTAGGGGGTGCTCCCCATATGTGACACGAATGTTCCCAAGGGGTATATAATGTAACACCCCGTATCTAAAATAGACTAGAAATCTGTTTTTCAGAAATCTACAGGTACAATAAATGGTTGACATCGATGGACCATAATCTGATCTACAACCCCTACTGTTCATCCGTCATTTGAGTCTGAAGCCCCCCAAAAACTTAGTTTAGAAAAATTGGCTAAGTCTCGACCCATGAATAAACCTACGGTCTATAAGTCAGACTACGGTTCGTAGTCTGTGTTTGTGGATCAAGACCCCATTTACACCAGCCTCTAACAAGAACCACGTTTGACCAGCACGTACCATCGTTTGATCTATGACCCGTAGGTATGACCGTAGGTGAAAGTTAGCAGTCAATTAGGGGGGGGGGGGAAATGATGTTGGGTCAACTTCAAATGGTCATAACTCTTAGCACAAAATTAATTAGGTGCTCCATGACCTATGAAATTATAGACAATTGAATTATATTTTGATAGCCACTGAGTAAAAAGTTATGTATGTTTTAGTAAAGGACTATCGAGCAGACCCAACCTACGGACCTAAATGACAGACCGTTGATTGAATGATGGCTCGTCATTCCAAATCGTCATTTGGTCCGACAACAATGAACTCACGGGTCTTTTGGTCTTTACCTACTCTTTTAATTTTAAACCGAAAGATACATTGTTTTGACCCTAAATCATCAGATTTTAGTTAGTTTAAGCCTAGAAACATAACAATAACTTACCTGAGTAAAAACGACAGATCAAAACTTAGAAAATTAGAAGAAAGAAAGCAGAAAAAGGTCAAGCACTATGGTTCAAGAATACGAAGGTTCCATCAGTTCTAGCCCCGAAATCTAAATATTTCTCCGTGGATTTCATCATCAGTCATGTGGTATTTCACTAGTGGGTTCCTTTCACCCATTAGATCCCTAGTTTTCAATCAGATTCTTGATTCTCATACCATGACTAGACTTAGGGCTTCTTGAATGTTAGAATTATTGGGTTATTAGCTATTATAAAGATCCAAATCATATTATTGCGCTAATTCTCAGTTTACTGCATAAATTTCAGAACCCTCGGTATGCATTTCTTTAGTTCTTGAATTAAATATGCAAGGTCAGATATTTCAGTTACTTCAGATATACATGCTTCAGTTATTAATGCATAATTATCAGATTATTGTTGCATTATCAGTTTGATTGTTCAATTTGAGCTATCTAGTATTTACATAAATTCAGTCATAATGTTTTAATCACTTTATTAATTGAGAGTATAATAATACCGAGTTAGACTAGGGTGTAGCGTATACAAATAGGCCCAGAACTACTAACCAAGTAGGTTGTAAGTACCCTCTGTGAGCATCAGTTTAGTGATCACGCCAGTATGCCTTTATACCTCTGGCAGGGTATATTGGGTCCTCTCAATTGTGCGTGTACATCAGACTCCACATTTAGCTCATGTGTTTTTATTATCGGTGATTAGTAGCTCACACAATTCAGTCAGACTATATTACATTGACCATTTATAGTTCAGTTAGTATTTAGTCTCATCATGTTAAAAATTTGGTCATTGCATCCCGTTAGCTCAGAATTCAGTATATCATGTTGAAAATACTATACTTGATTTTGTGCTTGTTCAGTTATGTTTTTATTTCAGCTTTACACTATCCTACATGCCCAGTACCTTTCAAGTGCTGACACATACATGTGCTACTTCTTCTCGTGATGTAGGTTCAGGTTGTCAATATCCAGATCACGCTTAGATCGATTCTCTCTCTACAGTTCAGCAGAATCTGTGGTGAGTCCTCACTCTCCAAGGACAATAGCCATGTGTTTCTTTTGGTATTTTTTTCTTTTAGTTTCATTTTTTGCTAGACTTAGCTGGGGCTTGTCCCAACATTTCTAGTCAGTTAGAGGCTTATTTCAGACATAGTTTCAACTTAGTATTGAGTTAATAACTTCTTTGTATTAAACTCATCAGTTTTTATATATATATCAGTTTAGCATATGGTTATTGCCCATATTTTAATTTTAAGTATGATTTAGCTTCCGCATCAGTTTATATTTTTTAGTATGCTCATGATCATGCCAACAGGGTTAGATTAGGATCACTTGTGGTCCTAGGTCCCATGTCCACGTCTCGGGTAGCTCGGGGCGTGACATTAGCTCTTGTGATAAGTGAATATATCAACATGAAAACCATTCAAATAGTGCCGCCATATCTTCAAAGAGAAAACTAAAACTAATTCTAAGTGATGTGTTGGATAATTTTTCTCATGAACTTTCAACTTTCTGGAAGCATAAGCTATAACCTTTCCATTATGCATTAAAGCACAACCCCACACAACTGTAGATGCATCACAGTACACCACAAAACCTTGAGTACCTTCTGGTATGATCAAAGCTGGGGCAGTAGTCAACCTCTTCTTCAACTCCCGAAAGCTTTTCTCACAAGCTTCAGACTATTGAAATTTAACTGTCTTCGGAGTCAACTCTGTCAAAGGAGAATAAATAGATTAAAACCCCTCAACAAACCTTATATAATACCAAGACAAACCCAAGAAACTCCTAATATCAGTTGGATACGTTGGTCTAGGCCAACTCAGAACTACTTCTATCTTATGGGTATCAACTCTAATTCCATCACTGGAAACTCTGTGGCACAAGAATGCCACAGGCTTAATCCAAAACTCACACTTGGTAAACTTGGAATATAACTCTTTATCTTTCAAAGTCTGAATCTTGATGTGACTAGCATGATCTTCTTCATTATATGTCATTAATGAAAACGATAATTAACATATCTATATAAGGTCTGAATACTCTATTCATAAGGTCCATGAATGTTGTTGGTGCATTAGTTAAACCAAATGACATGAACAAAAACTCATAGTTCTCATATCTGGTTCTAAAAGCTATTTTTGGAATATCACATTCCCTTTCAACTTATGGTAGCCAGATCTGAGTTCTATTTTCGTGAAACAGGTGGCACCTTGAAGTTGATCGAAAATATCATCTATCCTTGGAAGGGGTTACTTAATTTTGATGATAACCTTATTTAATTCACGGTAATCTATACACATCCTAAGGAAACCATCTTTCTTTCTCACAAACAAGATTGGGGTCCCCAAGGCGAGACACTTGGTTGAATGAAACCCTTATCTAACATATTTTTCAAACTTTCTTTCAACTCATTTAACTCTGCTGGTGTCATTTTATATGGAGGAGTAGAGATAGGATGAGTATCTGGAATGATGCTTATGTTGAAGTCTATTTCTCTCAGGAGGGACTCTTGGTAGACCATAAGAAAAAACCTCTAGAAACTCTTTACTATATGAACTAACTAAAAGAAAGATACCTCAGCACTTGAGTCATTAACTTGTACTAAGTGATAGATACAATCCTTTGAAACTAAGTTCCTCACCTTAAGGTACGAAATGAAACGACACTGAGGTACTACCGAACTACTACTCCACTCTCTAGCTAATTGCCTCATTATTAATCTGAAACTTGACAACTCGAGTTCTACAATCTATTGATGCAAAACAGGCATTAAGCCAGTCCATACCTAGAATGACATCAAATCTACCATGTCTAACTCCACTAGGTTAGCCATGGTGTTCTTGTTATTGATGGAAACATGACAATCATGATAGACTCTTTCCTCTAGAATAGACTTCCCAAAATGTGTGGAAACACAGAAGGGTTCACAAAGTTTCTTAGGAAGAATTTCAAACTTATTTGCAACATAAGGAGTTGCAAAAGACAAACTTGCTCTTGGGGTCTAGCAAAGCATAACCATCAAAAGGAAAGACTTTGACATACTAGTGACCACATCTGGACAGTTCTCTTGCTCTTGGCGACTAATTATTGCATAGAGGCGGTTTGCCCATCCGCTAGTACCAAAAGTCGCTCCTCTAGGTGCAACCCTTTTTGGTGAGGCAACTGATTAAAATTGGCTATGTCACCCGGATTTCTACTACCCGACCTGTTCTTAGGTCACTCACTCGTAACCCTTTTGACCACATTTAAATAAACCTTTCTATCCATCACAACATTTACCTGGGGGAGTCCTACCACACTTAGCACATGCAGGAGCCTTACTTGACGTTCTTGGCGAGTTCTATAAAAACGTCAAGTAAGGCTCCTGCATGTGCTAAGTGTGGTAGATACCAACATAGTAAGTGTCGTGATGGGCATACATGTTGTTTCAAGTGCAGGCAAGAGGGTCACTTAATCATGGAGTGTCCTGAGAACATGAAAGGAAATGGTAATAGGGGCAATAATTCCTAATCTTAATTAGCTGCTCCACCTGACAGGGTTGCACCTAGAGGACCTATTCTGGGATTAGGAAGGAACAAACCGCTTCTATGCAATCACTAGTCGCCAAGAGCAAGAGAATTCTTCAGATATTTTAATTGGTATGATCAAAGTCTTTAATTTTGAAGATTATGCTTTTCTAGACGCAGGATCAATTTTATCTTGTTTAACCCCTTAAGTTGCAAATAAATTTGATGTTCTTTTTTGAGAAACTTTGAGAAACCTTTTGTGTTTCTACAACTATAGGGCAGTGTATTCTAGCATAAAGAGTATATCGTGATTTTCCCATTTCCATCAATCACAAGAGCACCATGGCTGAATTACTTGAGTTAGACATGGTAGATTTCGATGTCATTCTAACTATAGACTAGTTTCATGCCTATTAAGTATCAATAGATTGTAGAACTCGAGTTGTCATGTTTCAGATTCCTTATGAGTCAATCATAAAATGGAGTAGTAACTCTACAGTGCGTAATAGTCGTTTCATTTCGTTCCTTAAGGAGAGAAAGTTAGTTTCAAAGGGTTGTATCTATCACTTAGTAAAACCTAATGACTCTATTGTTGAGATATCTCTCATTCAGTCAGATCCTTAGTAATAGAGTTTCGAAAATTTTCCCCTGATGATCTACTTGGAGTCCCTTTTGAGAGAGAAATAGACTTCTTCATGGACATCATTGAAGATATCGTCCTATCTCTATTCCACCATAAAGAATGACATGAGCAGAGTTGAATGAACAGTTAAAGGATCTCCTAGATAAAGATTTTATTCCACCAAGTGTCTCACCTTGGGACGCTCCGGTCTCGTTTTGGAGAAAGAAGGGTGATTCTATTAGGATGTGTATATATTATCGTTAATTGAATAAGCTTACGATCAAGAATAAGTATCTTCTTACAAGATTTCATGATCTTTTCGATCAGCTTCAAGGTACTTCCTTAAATCAGGCTACCATTAGTAGAAAGTCAGGGAATGTGATACTCAAAAGACAACATTCAGGACCCGCTATAGTGATTATAAGTTTCTATTAATGTCATTTGTTTTAGCCAATGCACCAACGACATTCATGGTCCTTATGAATAGAGTGTTCAAACCTGATTTTGATATGTTTGTCGTCATCTTCATTGATGAGATACTACAATATTCATGTAATGAAGAAGATCATGCTAGCCATCTCAGAATAGTTCTTAAGATTTCTAAAGGTAAGGAGTTGTATGCCAAGTTCTCTAAGTATAAGTTAGCTTGAGTCTATTGCATTGTTAGGCCATATTGTGTCTAGAGAGGAAACTAAAGTTGACACTCAGAAAATTGAGGTAGTTTAGAATTGTCCTAGATCCACATCTCACACTGATATTAAAAATTTCTTGGGTTTAGCTGGTTGGTATATAAGGTTTATAGAGGGGTTCTCGTCTATTTTGTCTCCTTTGACCATGTTGACCCAGAAGACAAGTGTATTCCAATTTTTTGATGGTTGTGAGAAAATCACAAATTGAAGAAGAGGTTGACTACTGCCCAATTTGACCTTACTAGAAGGTACTCAAGGTTTTGTAGTATATTGTGATGCATCTCGAGTTGGCAGGGGTTGTTTATTAATGTAGAATGGCAATGTTATAGATTATTCATCCAGACATTTGAAAGTTAATGAGAATAATTACCCAACCCATGATCTATAGTTAGTTGCTGTAGTTTTTTTCTTGAAGGTATTGCGCCATAATTTTTATTGTGTTCATGTGGATGTGTTCACCGATCACAAGAGCCTGCAATATGTGTATACTCAGAAAGAGCTTAATCTTAGAGAAGATTGTTTGACTTATCGAAGGATTATGACATGAGTATTTTACCACCGAGGTAAGGCTAATGTTGTTGCTGATTTTTTATGTAGGTTGTCTATGGGTGGTACCACCCATTTTGAGGAAGAAAAGAGCGAGTTAGAAAAAGATTTACACAGACTTGCACGCCTGAGAGTCAGACTTATGGATTTTACAAATGGAGGAATAGTGGTGAAGAATGGGGTTGAGTCATAATTAGTGTCAGAAGTAAAAGACAAGCAAGACCAACACCCCATGTTGCTTGAATTGAAGGCAAATGCTCATAAGTAAAAAGTATTAGCTTTTGAACAACGGAGAGATGGTGTATTTTGATATTAAGGTAGGTGTGTGTTAAAATGGTGGATGGACTTCAAGAGAGGATCATAGAGGAAGCTTAAAACTCCAGATATTCCATTCATTCGGGTTCTAGCAAGTTGTATCATGACTTGGGAAAAGCTATTAGTGGAATAGTATGAAGAAGAGATATCCACATCTTTGCGAACCTCAAGGAATTCTAAATTAAGGCACTAACCCTTTCTTAGTATTTATTTACAAGTTGGCATGCTGGTTTTAATTCGTTTGTATTTGTTTGAAACGAATGTTGCATGTTACACCCTTAACCTAGTTAGAACAATAACATTTGAGGACAAATGTCCCAAAGGGGAATATATTGTAACATCTCAAAATGTGAATTTTCTATGAAGAACCTAAGAACATGAAATAATTATTTTTTCTAAAAGAATGAAAAATCTGGAAAATTGTTTAAGCTAGGAAAGTGAGTTTTTGATAAACTTCAAACTATCATAACTTCTAGATAAGGATGATATAGGTGTATTTCCATTTATGGCTTGAATTATCTTGGAATTATCTTTGAATGATCTTTCCATGTTAACCGAGCAATTCCAAGTTCGTATGAGTGAGATACACCTTTTAGAAATTGGGCTATTGGAATAAGGAAGTACCCAAATCCGGATTTTAAGGGCTATTTACATATTCTCATTGCCCTATTATTAAATGCATTTTAGGAGTTTAATATGGGTAAAATCATATTGTATTC
The DNA here is from genome assembly GCF_001406875.1 of Solanum pennellii. Classification (NCBI taxonomy): domain Eukaryota; kingdom Viridiplantae; phylum Streptophyta; class Magnoliopsida; order Solanales; family Solanaceae; genus Solanum; species Solanum pennellii. The sequence continues at coordinate 48,914,286 of NC_028641.1, read as the reverse complement.
AGTTTTAGAAAATTGGAATTTAAAGGAGTAAAGAGGAGAAAGAATAAGAAAGGGAAAGATTCTTCAAGATCGATCAATCTAGTCGTCGTTTTTGCCAAGGATTTATTCATACTAGGTATGTGCGATCACATAGTGTTGGGTTAATTGTCCCATGCGCCAATTATGATTCAATTTCGATGAAGCTATTAGATTTGAAAGTAAATCCTTGAGTTCTTGGTAATTTTCATTTGAAATCATGTGGGTGTTGTTGATTGGAGTTTCCTGAAGTTGATACGCGTATTTAATAGTGTTTTCGAGTAGAATCTAATGCATATGGAGGGTATAGACGATTCTAATTATTGGGTAAAGGATCCCATAGAGTTTAGAGGATTTATAGATGTAAAACAAAGAAGAAATTTCATTGGATGAAATTTGAAACTGGTTGCTCATTGCGGGGAAGGTTCCCAGATTTGGGAATTCCTTTTTCACGTCGCGAAAATGTCACACAATGTTCTTTCTAAAAAGACGTTTTAGAACAAAATTTTAAAAGCCTCTTCACATCGCGTAACAACTTTGAAATATTGATTTTTCAGTTTTTTTCTCATGATTAGCTATCTAAAATCATTCCTAAAGTTCATGACATCTTTCCAATCACAAATCCCGATTATTGAATCCATAATTCAATTCAAGGATCAGTTAAAAATCAAGTGAAGAAGATAAGAGTTAAGTCAACCAGTCAAGATAAGTTCTAAAACTTTTTCATTACAAAGTCTTTTACATGTGTTTTAAATTTGTTTTAAGACTTAAGTTTCAAGTTAAACAAAGAGTAAAGAGTTGAGTTCATTTCACAAAAATCAATAATGCAACTAAGTTTTTCCAAAGACTTCATAAATGTTTTCACATTTGAGAAGGAAAAGGGAACATCGATTTCAAGATCTTTCAAGATAAGTTTTGAGTAATTATCTCAAACAAAAGAAAAAAGTATGTTTCAAAAATGTAAGAGCTAAGTATACCTTTGGGAGTAGTATTGAGAACCGATGTAGGGATCTAAGTTCATATTAATTAATTTAAGTTTTCATAAACCATGTAGCCATCATGATTATTAAAAGATCATACTTTTTCGGTGACTCCTTAAGATAAGCTAGTGGATCTACTAAGTTAAGTAGTTCTATGTGATGGCAAAGTATAGGATAGTTTGGCAACATGATGTAGAAACTTTGTATCACCACTTAGGCTCATAGTGGCGGTTGTTGGTTAGAGAAACTCCCACCTAAACTATATCACTTTGTATATGAGTAAAGTTGAGTTTTTTATTGTATTTTCTTTAACGAACTAAGTTGGATTTACTATTTTATAAATCTTCTTGTATATTGCATGTGTTTCTTTACTTTATTATGAGTTAAGTTTATTCATGAGTTGAGAAGAGCAAAGGTAAGCGTTTTCTTTCAGAATATTTTCAAGCCTATGCTATGTTTAGCATTCCAACTCGCATACTTATACATTCTATGTACTGATGCCAGTTATCCTGCATTGTATTATGACGCAGAGACAGGTAACAAGGATCGGTATTCCAGTGCAGTGTTGATCCAGTAAGGAGTTCAGAGTCTTTTGGAGACCCTCTTTGCATTTCGGAGGACACTTTTTATTCTTTTGATTTTAATTAATTTTTTTCATTAAGATGTTATGGGGCTTGTCTCAACATCCCTCTTTTTTGTTTTGTAGGCTTCATAGACAGTTAGACAGTCAGTAGTTAGCTGTTTTTACATTATCATTCATATATTAAAGATTTGAGTTGCTATTTTGGCCAAGTTGAATGTTTTACTTTTAAATATTCAAGTTATACTATTGAGCTATTTGAATTTGTGCACTTGATCATAGTAATGGTTCTTAAAGTCTTCCACTAAGTTTGTAACCCAGGCCAAGGGTTTCCTCGAGGTCAGCAATTATCTTCGAATGCCAGCTATGTCCAGGGTGTAGGCAAGGGCTGTGACACCAACAACTACAGTTATATCCTTAAGACCAACCAGTCACAATGTTTTCTATGATATGTTTTAAGCTCTATTAAGACACATAATACTGTATTTTCGATATCGCTTGGTTGGTTGTCTAGCCAAGTAATTTTTTTAATCACTTTTTAATGCAGAAATATCATTTGATGAAGTTAAAAGTTACATTTAGGAGGTATTGTCCAAGTCATATAATTAATATTTATCCAAATGAAGCGGTTGAAAACATAAATATGTAGCTTCCATTATTTAAAGTAATCAAAACGTAATTATGTGTCTGCCATTAATTAGCACAAATAAATTCGATGCTCATCCCTTAACCTAAGAATTGTGCTAGTATAAAGGAGAGTTTGTTGGTATATCCCCATACAAGGATAACTAAGGGTTTTACCTATTACCACACATCCGATTAAGGTATTCCAACTGTATATAGAAAAATATTTGTTTGGAGAATAGAGAGTTACCCTCCCCCCCCCCCCGAAATGCCCCCTTTGCCTGATGCAAATAAGTAGTTAGACTCCAATGATAACAAACACCTTAAAAAATGGGAATGCCATTTTATCACCAAAAAAGTTATGAAATTTACCGAACTTTTATAATTGAATATCCATAGGGATAATCAATGGCAAATCTAGAAATAAGTAGCAGTATATATTGTATAAGTACATAAAGCTAGTTCCATTACAGTAGTATACCGTAAAACAAAAAAGTTATTTTTATTACCCGAGACTACCCCTAGTCGTTGTATGGTTCTAGAGTCACAAGTGACCCCATAAAACTTTTGATATTGGTATATGATGATGAGCAACTAACTATGAACATGTAAATGAATTATAATGATTGAGAGGAAGTATAATTATTGAATAAAGGTTTAATATATATTTGAATTTTTTTTCTATAAAACAATTGTAATCTAAAAAGATTCTGAAATAGAAAACTACAAAAAAACACCTATTTATGGAGGCTTAATTGCGGGTTTACAAAAAAACTCCACATATTATATCGAATTGAGAGAATTTTGTACCCTTCATTAAATTTATTAAATTTTCATGGAATTAAGGGGGTTTCTACACCCTTCTCTTATTTCATTAAACTTTCATTAGTTAAAGCATCATCTAGATTTTAAAATTAAAAGAAATATCGAAAAAAATAAGAAAAAGGCCAAAATAGATATTTTTAAGAGGTGGTGCTTGTCATTTAAGAAAAATAAAAGAAAAAGAAACTCCATTTCTCCTCAATGAAAAGTGAACTCTCCCATTTAACTCTAATTTTTTCTTACCACCACCTTTCATACATAAAAAAGTCTCCAAGGCTTTTCTTCTTCTGTCTATTTCAATGGTGATTCCTCTTATGACACTAATGATGTAGTTGCTGCGTTGATGCTCTCCATTAAGCACCGGGTGGAAGACTAGTTATTTGATTGGTTGAAAAAGAAGGGAACCCCATTCTTCCTCTGCCACCATTGATGGAACAACTAACAATCCTAAGCCAAAGAAGCAGAGGGTAAAGAAACATGAAAGAAAAGTGTAAGGTAGGTGAATGAAACAAATCTTTTCCTCTAGTGTCGGATCCATGATTTTCAAGAGGGAGTATCAATGGTTGACCTTAAGGAACTTCTGCAACACCTTAACCTGCACACTAAGACTTCTTGTACTTGTGTCAAGAAGTGTCAGCACTTGTATATACATATTTATTGAATCAAAACTTGACCTATATATTGTTTAATTTTCTGGCGAATGAGTTTCGTTTGACACCCCTTGGCAAGGATAATTTTGTCGTTGCTTCCCACCTTCTCTCTCAAGGAAGAAGTGGGAAAGAAGGGATTTCCATTTTTCAAAAAGAATTATTCTTACCTTCTTTAATTGAAGAACATTGACCACCTAAATGAGAATCATGTTCTTGTTGACATAGGAGAAAAAAACCCAACAAAATAAACAAAAAAATTGTCATGGAAAACGTCATTTCTCAAGAAAGAAAAACAAAAACCTACATTCATAGGATTTTTCACAAAACTTCACTAACTTCAAAGAGAAACTTCAGATTAAAACTCTAAGATCAAAGAGACTAACTCTAGTAGCTCACCTCGATAGTTCACTTATGTTTTTCAACAATTAACTAGATTGCATGTTTTTGGTATGTTGGGGCTTGTGTATATCTCCACTCTTGGTTCTGAGTTTGCTTTGATTCCTTACTTGTTATTCATAAGTTTACTTTTTTTAATATGTCAAAAGGGGGACGTATTGTGTTTCTTTGTTGGGGGCTGTGTTGACTCTATTGCGGGAAAAAGGTATCATAGACATATTAAAAAGGAGGAAATTGATGACTGTATAACTAGTTTTGGTAATGGAAAAGTGTACTAGGTTCACAACCTTGTACCAGAACTGATATTAAAGAATTAGAAATGAGTAAATATGCATTAGAAGCGAAGACACCAAAATAAGATAAAGAAGTGCAGAAGACTCCTTATAAAAAAAGGAAAATTGTTTAAAGTAAATAACTACTTTCCTTGTAGGATTTAGTTAGGGTTTAATCCTCCCTTATAAAAGGATCATGATCTATCGTTATCACACATGCCATTTTTACCAACTAAATTCAGCTACACTTCAATTGCTATGTGACATCTTTTGATACGTCCAATTGTCAAATCTTTGTTTCAAACAACACAAAATAGTCTTCCCATTTTCTAGGTACTTGTTAAATTATGTAAGGAATGTGGGAAAATCTATATTATTTGTAGGGAAAAAAATATTGAAAGGTCTTCTCACACTAATGAAGTAACATACGCCTCCTAGTAATTAATGATCAAGGCATGTGGCGATCAGTGAGTGGACCATTTGTTACTTCCGATGCCGAGTGAACGATTTACATTAACATTTTGATATCCGTATATACTTTTCATCTTCGCTATTCATGACACTTTCATTTTCAGAAAAAAAAAAAGATTTCTCGTATCTAGTTTCTATCATTTTTCTACTCTTTCTCAACATTTGTTTTACTTATATATACGGAGAGTTCAAATCCTACGTCACATATTGAAAACTCATATATCACCACTGATGGAAATATCATTATTAATATAATAATAATAATAATAATAATAATAATAATAATAATAATAATCACCATCGTCATCATCATCTCCTCCTCTCTAATGGTTCCTTTCGTCAAAGAAGAGTGACTGGCATTTAGTGACAAGAGGCTATATTTGTACCACCCTGAAAACTTCTAAGTTAAGACTCGAAGTGGGGAAATGATTCTGGATATTAACTAAATTAACTAAAATCTCATAGCAAAAAGTTAAGTTGAATGTTTTCTTACCGATTAAGTATGGATGTAAGAACCTTTTTGTCAAATTCAAATGACAGTATCTCTTAGAATACAAAGCATTAAGCGGTACATAACCTATCAATTTAAAGGTATTTGAATCTTCTTTCCAACGCCACCGATTTCGCAACAATCAAAGGTTTGAGTAAGAAGTTATGACAATTTTAGTAACCTGATACAGTGAAATAACGAATTAGCCGATGAGAAAACTTTTAAAAAGGTCATATTTTTTCATTTTACCTCTAGGAAATCCTTAAAGGAATTCTTTACTAATTCTCTCTCTCTCTCAAACCCTAAGACAAAACTCTAATAAAGAACCAAAGTAGAAGACTCCATTCAACATTCTATGAATCAATTTCAAGATTCTTTCAATCTTTTAAAAAATTATTCTTCAATTAAGTCCTTCTCATAAAATTTCATTCATTCCAACTCAAATCCATCCATACAGTTATAAATCACTATTGAAAATCACAATTCTTGGCCATAGAGATTTCAAGAATCTCAAGAAATGGTTTCTTGATTGTTCTCCTTCAAGTTGAGATTTCAAGGATTCTAACCAAGTTCTTTGTAAAGATTCTTAGACACCCTTATTTTTCCAAGTATGTAAGGCTATCATAGTGTTGGAATAGTTTGTCCTCACACCCTAAATCTACTTTCAAATTAGTAAAAGAGTAATCTAGGATTCTATCCCTAGATTTGAGTATTCTTGAGATAAGTTTATTTGAGTTCTAGTTTTTTTTTAAATCTATCCCCAATTATTGAATTGCTATATGCTATGCATCAAAATTACTAATTTAATCTGTTCATGTTTGTACTTCAGTTGAATCCTATGGATCGAGTATCTTTTACAAGAGAAATATCGTGGAGTTAGGATTTTCATGTTCTTGAATCCTTGAGTGAGTTTTTAGTTATGACAACCAAGTTTCCTTATTGCTACTAATATCCCTGTGTTGAGTAGTTCATGTAAATAATTCCACATTAACCCTATGATTTGAGTTATAAATTTTTTAAAAGCTTTTTAAAGCCTACACTTGAGTTGTTAAACTGAGTTTAGAAAAGCAAAGATGAGTTTTGAGAAATGATTTTATGTAACATAAATAGTACGACATTCAAGTTTGTCTTCAATGCATGAGTAGTATGGTATCTAGATATAACATAAATTTTATGCAGTATAACGTCCTGAGTTATTAATAATTATAATAAAACATGATTTTTTATATGTTTTTGAGAAAATAATTTCAAGTATGAATTGACTAAGAGTATAAGGGGACTATATATTCTTAAAGGTATCAATTTTTACATCGATAAAATAGAAACCGTGATTTCTAAATGATTTATGAGTTCAAAAGATATTTCAAGAGCAACTACCTCTTTTAAAAGGGTAGTTTGAGTGATTTTCTCAAACTAGATGAAGACATACAATTTAAACATATCAGAATGAGTATATATTATTGGGAGCAGTATTGAGTACCAATATGGGGAAAAGTTTAGACAACTCAAAGTCTTCATAATACATGTATGCCAACATGGGTATAGGCTCATACATTTTAGATTATTCCTTATTATTTTTTAAGCATAGCTTAGTGGATCCACTTAATTGAGCTGTTTATACCACGAAAAGGTATAGGGAAGTTTTGGAAGCGTGAGCGATACGGTGTATCATCACGTATCTCATAATGATGGTTGTCAGTTAGACTCTCTCAAAAAAAGTGAAAAGTGTATTTTTATTACACAACTTAATATGTTGAGTTTAGGAGGAGAGTATGTGTTTTTGTAAATTTTTAAACGATTTCATTCCTTTACTTCTTTATACTCTGTTGAGTTTATATTTTTTTCTCTATTCCTTTCATTCAGTTATATGTTATTCAACTCTATAATATACTACTATATTCAATGTACTAATGTCATTCAACCTTTTATTTTAATGATGCAGACACAAGTTCTTAGGATCCTCAACAAGAGTTTTATATGATCACTATATTCATTTGTCAACTTTTGAGTGAGACTTCTTGCCTCCAGAGGACTCCAGTTTATGAGTTACTAGTATCATTCTTTGAGAAGTCATGAGTCTTGTATTGACATTCATCTTTATACAATAGAAGCTTCATATATAAGCACTTTTTGAGTGTCTTTGAGTTTAAGATGTTTTATATAAAACATATAATTCATACTTAGTATATTCATTTCCATTTTGACATTCAGTAAACTATTTTTAAATGTTTGTTTCAACTCAATGCTTATATATGGTTGAGTTAGTCTTCCGCTTAGAGTTAGCGAGAAAGAGGGTTCTCATGGGGACCACAAATGGTTCTCGAATGTTGGTCACGTCCAGGGTATAGACTTGAGTCGTAATAAACATGGTATTAAAGCAGAGAGTTCATACGAGTTAAGATGGATGATATTAGCCCGGTGATATTAACTTGCACATAACTCATTTTCCTCTCTCATGTTGAGGAACAAGGGAAATATTGTTTAAAAATAGGATACTTTTGTTTAGTGGCTTGAGTTTGATTTTCTTAAAAGGATAAGAGATCAATATTTACGTAGAATAGAAATTGTCACTTGCTTCTAATTAATTAACCTTAAAAAATAAATATCGCATAGAAAACAAATTAGCCATATTATTGGAAAATAACCTTAATATAACATTGATGGGAGGAACTTTAGACAAACAAAAGGAAAGATGAAATAACAACAATACTAAAACTAACGCCTTTTTAGGAAATAGCCCTTGAATTTATTCAGTCCAATAACAAAAAGAAATATCAAATAACATCAATAATAATGTTTTCTATTCGTTTACTATCAATAATTATATGGTTTAAATTATTTTTTATATAACCTCCACAACCGTGTTTGACAAATTCAACTGCATTTAGAAGATCACCATGACAAAGATGAACTATCTCCACTTCATCTTTCTTGTTATTCGAGAATAACAATCCTTCAATATTTTATCTATTTGGTCCTTCACCTCTTGTAAAAACAAGTCATATCGTTGAGGTTGAATTATTTGATCTTCCCTTTAGCAGTATAATTCGCTGGATACATGGGTGATTTATATTTAACAAAAGATTATTTCACATTAAGAACTAAAGGAAAATATTATTTAAGTTTCATTTTGATACTGTTAGACCCCAGAAAGTTATTGAACAAAGACTCACGCCTTTCTTCGTTGTAAATAAGCTTTTACCACGGAATTTAAATTTTTCATAAGTCTTAAGGTCACTAGATGTAGCACCTTGAGTATCAAAAAGAACTAAAGATAATTTATTCAAGTATTTTGTAAATTCTTTAAAGTTTGGGTTCAGCTTAAAATGACCATAACTTTAAGCACAGAACTAATTAGGAGACCCATACAATATAAATTATAGATCTATAAGTCCTCTTTCTACGTCGCCAATTTCGCTAAAATACAACTTTGGATGAGGGAAATTTGCCTTTTTGAATTCAGACTGTCCGGTTAAGGAAATTTACATGAATCAATGTGGGGTATTTTTGTCTTTTGTAAAGACCCGAGCCTTCACCCTATACGTGGACGACACTCGAGTGTCTTCGTTGTCAATTGAAGAATCACCCGATATGACCCTTCAAGTAAATGAAGAATTGTTCGAGTCTTAAGTTACAAATTTTTGGAGTGTTACAATATCTCCCACCCTTGGGATCATTCGCCCTTGTATGACTCCTTATATGATAATGGAAAGGGATACTCTTACTATATTCAAGTCTAAATCAAAACCACCAAGTACTTAGTATAAGGTGATTTTCTAATCTAACTCACGAAATTCGGGTACTATACCTTTGTAGGGAAAATCCTATCCCAAAGAAACTACTCCTTACGGATGCATTCATCTCAGCTTGAGCTCACATCCCGAAACACCTAGTGTATCACACATTGCCCGAATGTTAAAAATACCAAATCCAAGCTTAGAACCTTAACCACTACATGTAATCCTACAAACCACTCCTTACAAGAGTTCATCCTCCTCTCATCATCTCTACGAACAAAACTTTCATGCATTATTACCATGAATCTGATTTATTACTCATACTAAAACCTTATTTCCTTCTCCCTTCAAATTCATAACCTAAGATTTAATACGCACACCATATCACAATAAGAAACAAAAATCTTCTTTTCTATCATTACACCGCTACTATAAGCAACCCCACTCTCAAAATTATAATGGTAACTAAAGGAGCTTTAGGGTGAAAGATCATAAGCACGACCCGCTCAAGATATGTGATATAAGAATATGCATGGCATAAGATCATGTTACAAGCCATTGAGAGTAGATCATGAATTTGTGATACTGAACATACTATGTTACCTAAATGATTATATGAAAAGGTCCATATTATGAGGCTAATATCCAAAACTTTATGGGTTAATCTTGAGCTCAATGGGTTAATGACTTTTCCCATCATTCTCGAAACTGAGCATAGATGTGAATCTTTCTAAACTATATGAGAATAGGTCATAGACATAATTTTGATATCAGGAATATGAACAAGATGTTGTAATAACTTCACATGAGGAATACACAATTATGAATGGATTGATACATCACTTTAACTCTTTTTGAAGAATATTACTATCTAAATCTCAATACTTTACCGGTTTCTCATCTTATCATATGCCCCTTAGGTCCAAAACTGACACTTGAAAGTGATGGACCTATTCCAAATTCTCTAATTGGTCTACAATTTCCTTATGCTAATATTCAGGAAAACTTATCTCATGGCTACTAAACTCTCCATAAACAGATACTAAGAATCGTTCAGTTCCTATGGAGGACCTCTTCTAAGATGCTTCTCTTAACCTCTTCTCAATGGCTTATAAGGACGCTTCACTAATATCTTAAGGGGAAATTTAATGCTTACATCAGTCTATCCCACATTAATAGAGTTGTTATACTATCTAGGCACACATGAAGAATATCATTAACTCAATTGGAACATCATCTTATTACATACCATTTTGGTACACCTCTAGTGCTCCTATTACTCTTATGACTTAGCCACACTTCACTAACATTATCTAAAATTTAGGGTCTCTCACGTGTACCAGTCACATTCATTGCAGCTAACATCTTAATTTCCTCATCTAATCCATGTAAAGTCTATACATTAGATCCGAAGACTAACATCATCACACTCATGTTTCCCTTTTTTTGATCATGGCACTCATCTAACATTCAAGCTTAATATTTACTATTAAACTCTAATATCAATATGATTTCTCGCTTATTATACTAACTTACAAGTACTAGGTACAAATTAAGATACACTTGTTAAATAAGACCTCAAGACGAGTAGTCAACTTTTATCCCTCAGGCTACCTATTTACATATTACCTCCACCTTCTACTCCACAAATTAAATAATATTTATTCTGTCTCTTCACATCATTACTTAATTAGATATGTAACAACCCTCAAAATGAACTAGGGTGATCTAGATCTTCACTTGTGTGTGATGAGTTTTTAACATGTTAAACAGTTGAGTTTTCACTTTTAAAGTCTAATTTGAGGAGTTTAGAGGTTCAAAGTCAAGGGACGACCATGACGTTCATGAACTAGTCTAGTATGTTTATGGGTTCATGTTGTTTGTGATTATTTAGAGTCTTGAGGAATGATATTAAGTGAGTCAACGACAAGGCATGTGCTAGACTCTAGGTTAAAAAACGTGTTTTAGTGAAGGGGGGGGGATGCTTGGGCTTGTGCCAAGCCAAGGAGCGAAGGGCCTAAGAAAAAAACCAAGTCTTCCAATCTTGGCTCAACACTGCCTCAAGGCTCCACGAGCGACTTCACGGTCATTGGTATTGACCATGTACCGTGAAGGTGTTCGTGAAGTTGGTTTGGTGGCATGTGAGGCAAGGCATTTGGCCAAGCTACTGCCCCAACTTCCACGAGCCACTTCACGAACAGTGGTCATGAACACGACCTGTGAACATGTTTGTGATATTGCCTTATCCATGTGGGTCTTGGCAAGTCCAAGGTGGATACTTCCCCAAGGAGCATGAGCCGTCAACTTGGCTGTGAAGTCCTTCACGAGTCGTCAACTTGGGCGTGGTCCCTGGGCGGGCTTCTCCAATTTTATGATTCCAAATATTTTCTATTTTAATTTTTACTAAAGTGGGATTCGTTTTACAAGATATCATCAAAGGAACTCATAACAAAAGAAGACATGCAACTCATACTCAATAGCAAGACTCCAAACATAACCAAACTACTACGAATTTTGGTCTCAAGCTTGAGTAAGAATAGAAAGAAAAGATAAGGATATCAACCACCTTACTACTTAACTCATTCTCCACCACTTAGGGTAAACCCATATAGGAATAAATCAAAACAACCAGAAGGAATTATGATTCACCGGGGCCTTTATTCCGGATTAGCTCCTTTGTTTGCTTATAACATATAGAGACGATTCTTCTTTTCAGTATTAGGCCGGGCCATCTTGAGGAGCTTATTTGGTCTCGTTCCCTTTTGCCTTAACCGGGAAATCTCTCATCTTATTACCCTTGTTAACACATCAAAACATCCATACGTATCGGCAAGACAATTACCAAAATATTGATTCCGACATGTAGTACATCTAGTCCTCTCAAAAGTAGGGCGGACTCCACCCCCTCCTTGAGAATTTTTGTTGGAAGACCTATCCTTGTTCACCATGTAGGAATCTTGATTATAAAACCTATTCTTAGACTTAGGTTGACTTGGTTCATCCGACCTAGGCCTCTTCCCATATTTATTCATCTTTCTAGGTTTGTACTCCCCAATTTGTTTGGCATACATCATGAGTCTAGAGATATCCATATCATTATGGAGCATTGCCGTATGACACTCTTCTTCAACCAACCTAGACACCCCCTCACAAACTTATTCATTCTAGATCTAGAGTTGGATACCAATGGTAAGTCATACTTAGAGAGTTGGGTGAACTTGAGAGAATACTTATTCACACTCATTCCCTCTTGAAGAAGGTTCATGAATTCCACTAACTTTTTCTCCCTCAAATCTAAGGGCAAAAACCTATCAAGAAAGGCTGTCTTAAACACTCCCCAATCTACTGGGACTGCCCTTAAGGGTCGCTCATCCTTCCGTTGGTCAAATCACACTTGTGCTATATATTTTTGTTGGTAAGCGGTTAGTTTCGCTTTCTCACTAGAAGTTACTTCCATAGCATCTACCACCTTAAGTACTTCATCTATAAAGCCTTATGTATCCTTATACACCTTAATGCCATGAAAAGTAGGGGTATTCATCGTCAAGAAATCTTGGATTATAGAAAAGGGAGTACTTGCATTGGGATTCACTTGAGGTCCAACTCATTGGGTAGCTTGGGCCGTCATGGCTTGAGCATGAACAATCACAACTTGATCTTGAGTCGTTATGAGTTGGCTCAAAGTTTCAAAATCAGCTCTATCTCCAAATTAGACATATCCTCTTCAACATTGGGAGCTTGAGGGGGAATCTCCTCATTCACATTCTCTTGGTTAACTATAGGGACATGTTCACTCCAGGGAGGAACTACCTCATTTACTACTTCTTCCTCCTCTCTTCTTGTGGTTGTTATTCTTGTATTCAAAAGTTATAAATATAAGAGAAGAGATTAGGAACAGACACTTATAGACTCAACTCTATGGCACGACACAAGAGTAATGAAGAAAGTGAAACTTCTATCGTCCTAAACCCTCGCACTCATACATGTGTCGCAACTAACATCGATGAAAAAGACTCTACTAGACGTGGCTTGTGACTCTTTGGGACCTAACACTATTTTCCATAACCTTATGCTTGGATACCAAGTTTGCAACAACTAGGAAGCACCCCAAGTAATTACGGGCGTACTCGACCTCTCGGAGGTCTTGTACAATTTCATTACATAGGTATGAAAAGTAGTGTCAAATTAAAACTTTTCACAACATAACTAATAAAAATCTCTTTCATAAACTAAAGAACGAAGTCTCGTCATCACAAGCCAATTTAGACACGTCTTAATATCATAGGGTCATGGCCATTTACATTGAAAGAAACATACTAAGTCTTATACAATGTGTTAAATTAATGAACTAAAACAAACATAGTTCATGTCCTTGAACATATGAGGACATACCAATCTTGAGAGAATCAACTTCCCAAGCTCCACCTTCTAAGAACCTTCACTTGCCTTCCACTTACACTTGTATAAATATAGAAAAATATGGAGTTAATACAAACATTGTACCAAGTATGGAAATATGCAAAACATGATATAAAACAACCATTTTAGTTGAAACATACTTTTCGTGCTAGTTTGGTAAAACCTCATGAATCATGTTTACAAGACATTATATAAGTCATCATTAACATACAAGGTAATACTTTCATGATTCGCAACATATAGCCATTTTTATTAAGTAACACATTGTTCATTTGAACTTTTCTATCCAAAGTTATTCTAAGTTATTCTAAGACTCACCTAGATAAGAATGCTTCATTTCAATTCAACGAGTCAACATTCAAAACTAAAGATACTAGAGGAAACATACATGCATTTAGGAAGTTCACATAAAACCATCTTGTAAGACAAACACCAAGTTACACTAGTGCAATATGAAAGTAGCATCCTATAATTTTACTTCTACTTAGTGCTCCTTAGGAATCACCCTAGACTGGGCACATCCCATTTAATCATTACATAGCCTTCATCAACACTAGACATAAGATAAACATGCTTAATTAATTAACATTAGACTTACAATCAACTTACTTTATTGAAATCATATAGTAACCCATTCATTTATTTTCATTACAAGGAAACATCAAGACTCCCTCCAAATTTCTACTTGTGCAATGCATAAATGGTGTACCATTCCACCATATACGCTAAGTAGTACACCCTTAGGACGACCTAGTTCATTACATTCATTTGTGGGCTAGATTTAACTAACACAGACCATGAGAGCTTGACAAGGAATGCCGATATTTACCCCTACCAGATAAGGGATCCCCACTTGCCTAAGGTAGGGTCATTATTTTAGCCATTACATGGATCTCCAATATCTAGCTAGACCTATGTGGGAGCATAGTTCAGGGATAAGGAGATTGATTCTAAGTACTACATGTCAACTCACGAAGAGTACTCATCTCAAGAGGTACATTGGATAGAACTCTCTACTCTCGAAGAGTATCCACCACTTCTTCAAATCCTGTCGGGGCTAAGCATAAATCCCCCATGAAGTCTTAGACATTCATTACATTCATTATCTATAGGTTAAGAAATAGCTACTAAGTTTTATATCTCAACCTATAATTCAATCATTGGAAAGCTTTTGGGAATAGTGATGTTGCTCATAAACACTTCATCTCAACTCACGAATACTGTCCACCCAAAAATGCCCTTTTTTCATTCATTCGAGTTCTTAGAAATATCGAGGTTGATGCTAGACACTATATATGTACTCACGAATAGTGTATACCCCCAAAATCTCACATTCATTCTTTAACTTCATTCATTCATTCTTTGTGTGTGTGTGAGTATATGTGAGGAAGGCATTCACATAACCACCATCACTAATAACTTTGATTTCTAAAAATTATTATAATACATTCATCATAATCCACGCACAAACATACTTCACAATCACATCATACTTCAATTAGACATACTATTATCAAGATTCACATTCTCTACTTCATAAGACATCTCATGCATATACATCATAACATCACTGTACTTCACAATAATTTCCTTCAATGCCACAATCAAAATTTACATATATATTCTTATACCTCAAGTAAACACCACCACCACCATAAGTGGACCATTCCACACAAGATCAATTCAACAAGACTAGAACAACTTAGGTCAACTTACCCTTCATCCAAGCCTTTATAAACATTACTCAATTTTCCAACAATTCATCATAAATAGGAATAATTGGCAGTACATAATGATAGTATAACATAGTATTAACATAATTCTAACAATATCCAATCACATTCATCAAACCCATTTTATAAAACAAATTACAGAATTAGGGTGGTCATGGTTTTATGGAATTTTTGTTGATAAATTCATCAATTAAAATTGAAAACATCTTAATTCATTCATTAAAAGCTTTTCATGAAATAACCCATGATTTGAATTAAAAAAGAAGAATTTAGGAATTTGAAACCTTTGCTAAATAGCCTTTAATTGGCTCCTTGAATTAGAGAAGAATAAAGGATGAACTACCATACCTTAATTAAATAAATCCCACCGAATTAGTATTGAGAACTTGAATAATTTGGTCTTCTTCATTGGAGCTTGAAGTTCATCAATGAAGGATTTAATAGAGAGATAACTTTTGAGATAGAGGAGAGCTTATAATTTTTTGATTCTAATTGAGGGTTAGGGTTTTTAATTAAGATAATGGGTGTATAATGACCTAAATCCATATATAATACACCTACAAAATACCCCTACATTAATTGTACTTTTTTAAACAAGCCAAACATAACTTAAATTTTTGGAATTATCGTCGGGGAACAAGTCTACGACATGGAGCTGTTTCCACAAGATTATTGAAAATAAATTATGAAACAGTAGATTCAGCAACGTGTCCTCGAGCAGACCAAAACTTTGGCCCTTGGTGAACCTAGTCCGTGATTCAGACTTGTTCCATCCATGTGCATTTGCTTTCTGCCTTGGGCTGCTTGCTTTCCAAAGGTTTTGTCCTGCTCAAGGACCCCTAGGATTGTCCTTGGGGAGTCGTAGCGGGAATTTTTGATCGTAGAATTGTCTCTCTGGGTGTTAGGGTAATCTACGCATGATTTGGACTCCAAACAACACCTAAAAACACTTAAAACAGACAAGGACACACTAGCACACACATAGCTAGTTTCTGAACGTCTTGTTCATTCTTCAAACATTGACTTTCAAAATCTTCAAACTAAATAATAAAGATATTATTCATCATTTTAGCACCTTATTAACTTATAAAACTCATAATAGGCTCTACCTTGTCCTATTTCATTTTGAGGGTTGTTACATATCAAATGAATGTTCACATGGAAAAATTAGAAAATAACAAAGAATATCTCTATATCTCTTACGTATGTGCATAATATATGAAAACAATTCCAACATTTATGAAGTATTTTATATCCGACCAATTCTAAAAAGTGTAACACCTCATATTTGAGATAGGACAAATTGCATATTCTTTTCCAAATTGTAGGTGCCACCGACGGAGGCCACCTTTTGATCGTGATTTAAACTATGGACCATACATGTGGTCCGTGGTTAGTCACCTGAACCTTTTCATCGGATTTTCCCCATTGTTTAGAATAAAATCCTTACCTACAAACCATAAGTCAGAGCAGTTCCATGGTTCAAGACACATAAAATCTCTAGAATTTTAGTCAATTCTTGACCTACTTCAGGATCTACTGACCGTAGTAGGAGGGACCACAGTCAGTAGTGCAGGCATGTCGATCATGACTATTAAAATTAAAGTAAGGGTCATTTTTGTCATTTTCATTATGATGTGGACATTTAAACTACCTCTTGTTACACCTTAACTAAGTCTTTTTTGTAATGTTTGACCTATTATTATAATTATTATGTACCTTAATCAATTCATTCACTAAAATAAATCGAACTTAGCTAATTCTGGAAAGATTAGGAAAAATCTTGAAAATTTCCTAGGTGTTAAAGCTAGTTTTTGGCCATTTTCAAATGGCCATTACTTCTAGCTCAGGATGAGTTAATGGTAGCTCTTGTTATAGTTGGAAATAACTTGGAAAGATCTTTACAATGACACCAAATATTCACGATTTCAATATTGTGTGAGGGAGATACGACTTCCAGAAGTTGGGTTGTTGGATTAAGGAAGGTCCCAATCCGGATTTTAGTAAGGGTAAGTTTTAACCATTTATTTCCTAAATCATTGTAAGGGTTTAAATTAGGATAAAAACTAGTTTTAGTAAGATTAAGAAGTGTATTATTCACGCTTAGGGCTTGGGAGAAAATAAAAGAGAACAAGGCGAAGACAGAAAGATCAAGAACTTATCAAGAACGCCAAAGATCGTCGATTAGAATTCGTCGGGGTTGATCCCTGTCAAAGTATGTGAGATCTTACGAGTTGGATTAATTAATCCACATATCAATCTTACTTCAGTTTTGTAGTTTTAAAGTTGTTCATATGATTTGAAGTGAGTTCTTGATAAATCTTGCCGAATCTCCTCTAGTTGAGTTGATTAAATCCTCATTAATGTTGATTAGTAGTTTCAATGTTGTTTTGGAGTTAGATCTGTTCGGTATTGATAATTTTTTTGATTCAAAAGGTTTGGGGATAGAACTATGGTGGTTTAGGCATTTTGGGAATTGAAAACAAATTGAAAATCCGTTAGACGCACTTGGGCAAGCAGGCGCGTTGCACCTATAGTGCACTAGAAGTTGACATCATTTAAATAGGGCCTGACCCGGTGCGCCACTTGTACGCCAGAACCAAGCCTCTGTCAACTGAGGCTGGAATGGCATGCCAACAGTACACCCAACCCGGCGTTCCTCATCCATTTTTTGTAGTTTAGTTCTTTCAAGTCCTCCCTAGGTACATTAATACCCTCCAGTGATTCTAATTACTTCAAATGATTTCTAAACACCTAGATATCATTGAAGAACGAAATAAAAACGTTGAATTCATAATTCAATTAATGGAAAGTTAAGATCAAGTCAAGGAAGTTAAGAGGCAAATCTAAATTTAAGAAGTAATTCAACGTAAAGTTCTTAGAGGTTTTCAAGGGTCTTATTTAAGCATTTAAATCTCATTTTTGAAACTCAAGTTTAAGCTAAGCAAATATTTAAGTTGCAGTTCTTTTCTTCAAAGGTATATGGGGACTAAGTATTTCCACAGAGACTTAAAAATGTTTGCACATTTTAAACAAGTAAGGAAACTTTGATTCCCAAGGAGACTTAGGGCAAGTTTTCATAGAAGAAGTAAAGCTTTCTATAAGAAGCAATCAAGAAACTAAGATTTCCAAGATAGACTTTGAGCTAAGTATTTTGAGCACTAATCTCAAATACAGAATCAGTATGTTTTTAATACATAAGAGTAATTATATCTTGGGAATAGTATTGAGCACCGATATGGAGGAAAGTTTAGACGACTCACAGCCCTCGTAAACAATGTATCCACCATAGGTAGAAAAGGTTTATACTTTTTAGATGAAACCTTTTCACAATAGACTAGTGGATTTATTAGGAAGTTCAGGTTTTATACCTTTGGCAAGGTATAGGATGCGCTGATAACATGAAGTAAATCATTGTATTATCACTGTATCTCTTGAGTTATGGTTGTCTGTTAGAGAAACTCCTACAGAAGTTATTGTATTCTTATATGCATCAATTTGCTTGTATTTTTATATACATGTCACTTTTAATAGTATCTTTGATACATTCAGAGCTTTCAACATGTTTTAGAAAATATTTCCTTATATTGCACACTTCTTTTAAATTGCTTTATTTTGAAATTAGTAGTTATTCATGAGTTAAGTAGAGCCAAGGTAAGCGTTCCTTCTTACTCCTTGTCAAGCTTAAGTATTATTAGCATTCCAACTCACATACTCGTACATTCAATGTACTAATGCCAGTTTGCCTACATCGTATTAAGATGTTGATGCAGGTAACTAGGATCAACATTTGACGTGCCATTGATCCAGTAAAACTCTCATAGTCAATTGGTGAGCCTCCCTTTATTTCGGAGCACATTCCTTTTCATTTAGATATTGGATTTA
The DNA here is from genome assembly GCF_001406875.1 of Solanum pennellii. NCBI lineage: Eukaryota > Viridiplantae > Streptophyta > Magnoliopsida > Solanales > Solanaceae > Solanum > Solanum pennellii. The sequence continues at coordinate 48,895,212 of NC_028641.1, read as the reverse complement.
GTTTTAAGTTATTAGGATGATTAAGGGTCCTCTGGCAACATCAATTTTCATTTTAGAGGCTCCATAGATAGACACTGTTAGTTTTATTTAGTCTTTTCATCTCTTTTGTAAACGATAAGACTTGAAATTTTCATTTTGGCTAAGTATGCAAAAAAGAATTAAAAAGAAGAAGAATTTATAAATTGGAAACCCTTTTTGAAAAACCTTTGAATTGACTCCTTAAATGAGAGAAGAATCAAAAATGAACTACCATATCTTAATTCAAGAAAACCCATGAAACTAGGATTGAAAAATTGAATAATTTGGCCTTCTTCTTTGGAGCATGGATTTCATCAATGAAGGTTTACTAGGGACAAAATTTTTGGGAGAGGGGAGATCTAATAATTTTTTTGACTCTAGTTAAGGGTTGGGGTTTTTTATTATGGTAATGGGCGTATAATGACCTAATATCCATATATAATACACCTCAGAAATACCCCTACATTAATTGGACCTTTTTAAAACTTAACTTAATTTTTGAAATTATCATCATGGAGCAAGTTCGCGATGCAGAGCTATTCCCACAAGATTTTTGAAAATAAATTTTGAGACGGTTGAGTCCGTTCATGTGTTCGTGACGCCAACCAAAACATTTGCCCTTGGTGAACCTAGTCCGCGATGCAGACTTGTTCCATCCTTGTGCATTTGCTTGCTGCTGTCACGACCCAAAACGAGCCGCGAGTGGCACCCACACTTATCTTACTAGGTGAGCGAACCAACAATCTAAACCCCAACATTTTCCAGTATATCAATTTTGAATTGTAAATAAAATGCGAAAGATCCAAAACTTATTAACGTAATCAATTAAATAAACTTCTAAAGTATAATACTTATCATCCCCAAAATCTGGAAGTCATCACATCAAGAACATCTATCCTCAAATTACTAAGTCTAAGAGTATTTAAGAAACTAAAATAAGTAAAAAGATGGTCCATGTCCGAACTTCAAAGACATCAAGACGTGAAGAAGAGAATCCAGCCCGAGCTAGGAACAATAGCTCACCCTGAAATCTGATGTGCTGAAGACTGGCTAGAGTTGAGGACGAGTCGAAGTCAATGGTGCACTTGCTGCACTCCACAAAACAACAAGAAGAAAATAAAAGTAGGGGTCAGTACAAGGAACACGTACTGAGTAGGTATCATCGGCCAACTCAAAATAGAAACCA
>NC_028641.1:48881754-48893275 GCF_001406875.1 Solanum pennellii | reverse complement strand
TTCAAGGCATTACTTCGGTAGAGATGGTTCAAGATTAGAATTTCAACATTCTCATTATTTTATAGCCAACCACAAACCACACAATCAAAAACATGCAACCACACAATCAAGTACATAGGAGACTTTACAATATCATTCAATACATAACAATCGCTATTTAGAGTTTATCTATTAGATAGAATTAAACCATAACCTACCTCCACCGGAGAATCGAAATCAAGCAAGCTACCTCTCATATGCCTTTGTTTTCCTCAATACTTCGCTCCCTTCTTTCTCTCTCTCTCGCTCGTACGTTCCCATCTGTTCTTTTTATTTTTCTTCTACCCTAATTATCATATAATTCATTATGATAAAAGTAACTCACTATTTATTTCAAGGTTATCTCCTTTAACCCCCAAGTAAATAAATTATTAGACTTACCCCACTAATTTCATAAAGTTTGTCATGAATAGTCCAAAACACCCCTTTAAAACTTTTAGCGAAAGTCTGACCAAGTCGGGGTTACGCAACTTGTGACGGTCCGTCGTATCTACGACGGTCCGTGCTGTAGTTTCGTCGTGAAGTTCAGAGAGTCGATCTCAGTACCCAGATTTCAGAGTTGAAGTGTTTTGGAACGAAGACGCTCGACGGACCGTCGTGCCTATGACGGTTCGTCCTACTTGTCGTCGAGGGTAATGAGAAGAGCAGCAGAAGAAACTAAACAAGTGTGGGACGACGGAGTCCATCACGGGCCGTCGTGACCAGGACGGTCCGTCGCGTGGTCCGTCGACCCAGTCAGTTTTTATCAAAAATAATTCTACTGTTCGAAACGGCTAAACAGGTTGTTACAGCTGCTTTGGGAAACTTGTTAGCCAAAGGTTGGGTCCTACTCAAAGACACCTAGGGATGTCCTTGGGGAGTAGTAGATGGAATATTTGACCCTAGACATTTCATTCTAGGTGTTAGGTCATCCCCACTTATTTTAGACTCCAAACAACATCTAAAAACACTTACAACCTAAAAGGACACACTAGCACACACACACATAGCTAATTTTCGAACGTCTTGGTCGTTCTTCAATGTTTGACTTTCAAACTCTTAAAACTGACTTAGAAAGCTATTATTAATCATTTTAGCACCTTATTAACTCATAACACTCAAGATAATCTCTACCTTGTCCTATTTAATTTTGAGGTTTTTTACATATCAAATAAAAGTTTACATGGAAAAATTAGAAAATAAGAAAGAATATCTCTATATCTCTTATATATGTGCAAACATATGAAAACAAAATCCAATAGTGATAGTGTATTTTTCATCCGACCAATTTGGAAAAGTGTAACACCTCATATTTGAGAAAGGCTAAATTGCATATTCTTTTCAAAAGTTGCAAGTGCTACCGATGGAGGCCACTTCGGACCTTGATTTTAACTACAAACCATACGTGTGGTGCGCATTTGGTCAAATGAACCTTTTAATCGGATTTTCCCCAATGTTCAGAATAACATCCTTACCTGCAAACGATAATTCAAACCACGGTCCATGTTTCAAGACACCCAATGTTAAACATTTAAATATTGTTTTTAAGACTCAAGTTTCAAGCTAAGCAAAGAGAAAAGTTGAAGTTATTTTCTTCAAAGGTATATGGGGACTACGTATTCCCACAAATACTTAAAATGTTTTCACATTTTAAAAAAATAAAGGAACATTGATTTCTAAGGAGCCTTAGGGAATGATTTAAGAAAAGAACAAAACCATTCTATAAGAAGAAAGTAGGGAAACTAAGATTTCCAAGATAGACTTTGAGCCAAGTATTTTAAGCACTATTCTCAAACACAAATAAGTATATTTTTAAAACATAAAGAGCAGTAAATTTTGGGAGTAGTATTAAGCACCTATATGGGGATAGTTCAGAAAACTCACAGCCCCCAAAATTCATGTAGCCACCATGGGTAAAAAATGTTCATACTTTTCAGATGAACCTTTTTCGCAGTAGAATAGTGGATCCATTAGGAAGTTCATGTATTATACCTTTTGCTAGGTATAGGATGCACTGGCAGCGTGCGGTAGATTATTGTATCATTATTGTAGCTCTTAAGTGATGGTTGTCGCGTAGAGAAACTCCAACATAAGTTATTGTATTCTTATATACATTAGTTTACTTGTATCTTTTATACATGTCAGAGTTAATTGAATCTTGAATACATTCAGAGCTTTCAAGCTTAAGTGTTGTTAGCATTCCAATTCACATACTCGTACGTTTAATGTATTGATGCCAGTTGTCCTGCATGGAATTATGGTGCAGACGCAAGTAACTAAGATCAACATTTGGCATGTCGTTGATCTAGTGAGTAGCTTAGAGTCATTGGTGATCCTCCCTTCTTTCTGAAGGAAATTCCTTTTCATTTAGCTATTGGATTTAATTGTTTCATTTATTATATTAATTGGGGTCCTATCCCACTATCCAGCTTCATTTTAGAGGCTTCATAGACAAACAATGTTAGTTTTATTTAGTCTTTTCATCTTTTTTTGTAAACAATAACACTTGAAATTTCTATTTTAGCTAAATATCATATATAAAGTTATTTGTTGAGGTATCTCTTGGATTAAGTCTCTCACTGAGTTATGTAAGCGAAGCCAAGGGTTCATTCAAGGATAACAATGGTCATTGGATGCTGGCCACTCTAGGGTATAGGCTCAGAGCGTAAAAACTTGGTATCAGAGCACATAGTTAAAGTGTCCTAGGGAGTCTATGAAGTTGTGTCTATAGAGTCTTAGTAATTAGTGTGAAGCGTGCCACATCTATGATTATGAGGCTACAACATTTAGGAATTCCTCCCTTCTTTTATAATTCCATTCATGCGTTAGAGTTTATCTCTAAAAAGTTTCCCTCTAATTCATGCTTGCGCGTGTTTAAGATCATAATTCCTCCATGAAGAGTAGTTAGAGGTCGTCCAACTAGAAGAAACTTAGAAGAGCCAAAGGTACTAATGCACCCAAAGTACAACCTCAAGGCAAAGTTACCAATTCTAAGTTACGCGATGTTATCCGAATGCTAAGCCAAGAGGTGAAAAACCAAGTCAGGAAACAAAGGGGAGCTCGACAAGAAGGGGTGGACACTTTGAGGATTCAGGAAATCTTGAGGATGAATACCCCAAATTTTTCTGGTTCATGAACAATTGAGGATCTGGAAAACTTTGTGAAAGAGTTGAAGAATGTTCTTGATGTGATGCATGTGGTTGATACTGAAAGAGTTGAGCTAGCTCCTTATGAACACAAGAGCATTTCCAGGACTTGGTTTGATCAGTCGAAGGAGGGTAGAGATGAAGATGCACCACTTGCAAGTTAGGCTTGTTTTGAGGAGGCCTTCTTGGGGCGTTTCTTTCCCCGAGAACTGAAAAGGCCAAGGTACGTGAGTTCCACACCTAATGAATGATTCTCTAAGTTTGTATCAATATGGGTTAAAGTTCACTCAACTATCTGTCTATGCTCATGAGATTGTTAAGGATATGAGGAGTAGAATGAGCTTGTTTGTTGTTGGCTTGGGTCGTGGTTCAAGCAGAGAGGTTCGGATGCAATTCTTAATGGAGATAGTGAAATTTCAAGGTTGGTGGTCTATGTACAATGGTAGAGGAGGAAAATATGACGGACAGATAAGAGAATAAAAACAAGAGAGCCAAGATTGGGAATGAGTCTAGGCCGTAGAAAGGTGGCTCGAATGGCTAAAGTCTCAGTTGAAGATGGATCATGCACCATCATCTTCTAGTGCACCTGAGCCCAGAGACAGAGTTGAACATCACGGTCAGAATTCTCGAGCAAAGCCTGCATACTCACGGGGTAGTGTGTCTCATAGAGGGTATAAGCCTCCTGCATATACCAAGTGTGGTAAAAATCCTTTGATGTTTGTCGTGAGGGCTCCACAAGTTTCTTCAAGTGTGTTATGACAAGGAATTTCATGAGGAAGTGCCCAAAGATCAAACAAGGCAGTACTAATGGGGGAAATAGGGCTCAGTCTTCATTAGTTGCTCCACCAGACAGGGCTGAACCTAATGGAACTATTTCAGTTGCTAGAGGAGGAAAAAACAGCTCGTATTCTCTCAACAATTACCAAGAATAGAAGAATTCACCAGACGTTGTCACTGGTATGATTCAAGTATTTGACTTAAGTGTTTATGCATTGCTGGACCCAAGAGCAAGTTTATCTTTTATAGCTCCATATGTTGCTATGAACTTTGAAATTATTCCTGAGCAACTTAGTGAATCATTCAGTGTTTCAACACTTGTTGGTGAATCCATTCTATAAAAAAAGTCTATCATGATTGTCCTATTTCCTTCAGTCACAAGAGCACCATCATTAATTTAATAGAGTTATACATGGTAGATTTGTTGAAGGGTTTGGCTGTCTATTATAGGAGATTTGTTGAAGGGTTTTCATCTATCTCGTCCCCTTTGAGCAATCTAACTCACAAGACAGTCAAGTTTCAATGGTATGAAGCTTGTGAGCACAACTTTAAGGAGTTAAAAAAGAGATTGACTACCACTCCGACCTTGACCTTACTAGAGGGCACTCAAGGTTTTGTGGTGTATTATGATACATCAAGAGTTGGTTTGGGATATATATTAATGCAAAATGGCAAAGTCATAGCTTATGCCTCACGAAGGTTGAAGGTCCATGAGAAGAATTACCCAACCCATGAATTAGAGTTGACTGTCGTATTTTTTGTTTTGAAGATATGGAATCACTACTTGTATGGTGTTTATGTTGACATATTCACTGATCACATGAGCCTCTAATACGTGTCACCCAAAAAAGGTAAATCTCATACAAAGGACATGGTTAGAACTACTCAAGGATTATTACATAAGTATTCTTTACCATTCATGTAACGCGAATGTAGTTGCGGAATCCTTAAGCAGATTATACATTGGGGGTACTGCCTATGTTGAAGAAGAAAAAGGGGGAATAGGGTGACCAATGGGGTTGAGTCATCATTAATGCCACACGAGAATGAAAAGCAATACAAAGACACCATTTTACTTGATTTGAAGGCGAATGTTAATAAGAAAAGAGTATTGTCTTTCAAGGGAGAGAAGGTGTGCTGAAGTATCAAGCTAGATTGTGTGTTCTAAGGGTGGATGGACTCAAAGAGAGGATCATAGAGGAGGTTCATATCTCCAAATATTCCATTCATCCAGTTTCCACAAATATGTACCGCAATTTGAGAGGTATATTGGTGGGAAGGCATGAAGAAAGACATTTCTCAGTTTGTTGCTAAATGCCCAAATCGCCAACAAGTGAAGGTAAAACTCCAAAGGCTTGGAGGGTTGGCTCAGAATATAGAACTTTTGGAATGGAAGTTAGAGATGATTAATATGGACTTCATCACAGGCTTACCAAGGTCTCGCAGGCAGTATGATTCTTTTTGGGTAATTGTCGATAAAATGAAAAAATCAGCCCACGTTCTACCCGTAAAGACTACCTATTCCGCCGAGGATTATGCTAAGTTTTACGTTCAAGAAGTGTTAAACCTAATGGAGTTATGGTTTTCATTATTTTAGATAGAGGCGCATAATTTACCGCACATTCTGGAAATCATGCCAGAAAGGTTTAGGTTCAAAGGTAAACTTAAGCACTTCTTTTCATCCTCAAACAGATGGACAAGTAGAGCGTACTAGCTAGACTTTAGAAGACATGTTGAGATCTTGTGTAATTTATTGACCAAAAGGGAAAAATGATGATCACATACCTCTCATTGTGTTTTTTTACAACGATAGCTACTGTTCGAGCATCCAAATGGCTCCATACTAAGATCTTTATGGGAGAAGATGCAGATCTTCTATTGGATGGTTAGATTTTAGTGAAGCAGGGTTAATAGGGCCAGATCTAGTTTACCAAGCTATGGAGAATGTGAAAGTGATTCAAGAGAGATTGTAAACGGCACAGAGTCGCCAAAAGTCGTACACATATGTTAGGAGAAGGCCATTAGAGTTTGAGGTGGATGATTAGGTGTATCTAAAAGTTTAACCAATGAAGGGTTTTTTGAGGTTTGGTAAGAAGGGGAAACTTATTCTCCAGTATATTGTTACTTATTGAGTCTTCAAGTGAGTTAGCAATGTAGCTTACGAGTGAAGTTACCCCAATAGTTAGCAGTGGTTCACCGAGTATTCTATATTTTTATGTTGAAGAAGTGCTTGGTTGATCCTTCATTAATTGTACCATATGAGAATGTTGGGATTAAGGGTAGATTGCCCTACGAAGAGATTTCAGTTCAGATTTTAGATCGTCAAGTTCGCAAGTTGAGGACTAAGGAATTTGCATCATTCAAGGGTCTATGGAGAACTAATTCGTTGAAGAAGCGACTTGGAAGCTGAGGTGGATATGAAGAAGATATATCCACATATCTTTAAATCAGGAGAGAATGCAGATCAAGGTAGTAAATTCTATTCTTATCCCTTTATAAGATTATGTGTTAGAATGTTATTACTTGCTTTTGTTTGTTGAGTTTTAAAAGGAGGTTGGTGAAAGAAATATCATTCGAGGACGAATGTTCCAAAGGGGAAGATATTATAACATATCGTAACTTGAAATAACTAGGAATAGTCTAAGAAACCAAAATTACACTTTTGGAAAGATAAGAAAAATCTGGAAAATTTACTTTGTGTAAAAGTTAGTTTTTGTCCATTTTCAGACGACCATAACTTCTAGATCAGGATGATTTAGAGGTAGTTCTTGTTATGGTTGGAATGCCGTTGGAAGGATATTTACAACGACGCCAAATGCACACAATTTTGATATAGTTTGACGGAGATAGACCTTTTGTATGTTGGGTTATTGGATTAAGGAAGGTCCAAATCCAGATTTTAGTAAGGGTAAAGTAGAATTTTTACCCATTTATTTCCTAAGCCATTTTAAGGGTTTAATTGGGGTAAAAAAGTTTTTGTTAGATAAAAAAAGTATTATTCACGCTTAGAGCTTGGGAGAAAGAGAATAAAAGAAGGAGAAGGAAGAAAGTTCAGGAACTCATAAAGAACACCAAGATCGTTGAGTATAATTTGTCGGGGGTGATCCCTATCGCGGTATGTGAGATCTTTCATGTTAGATTAATTCATCCACACATCAATCTTACTTCAGTTTTGTAGTTTTGGAGTTGTTTATATGATTTGAAGTGAGATCTTGATAAATCATGAAGAATCTTATTTGGTTGATTTTATTGAATCCCCATTGATGTTGATTATTAGTTTCAATGTCGCTTTTAGTTAGATATGTTCGGTATTGATAGTAATTGATGTTTATTAGTAGTTTCAATGTCGTTCTTGAGTTAGATCTATCGGGTATTGATATTATTGTTTATCCTAAAAGTTTGGGGATAGAAATATGGAGGTTTAGGTGTTTTGGGAATTAAAAATGAGTTAAAAAATCTGTCAGACGCACTCGGGCAAGCCAGGAGCGTCGCACCAGAAGTTGACCTCGGTTAACGGCACAACGTGCCAGAACAAGCGTCAATCAATTGAGGCTATTCCGGCGTGCCACCAGTACGCCCAATCCGGCGTTTCTCATCAAGGTTTGGTAGTTTAGTCCTTTTAAGTCCTTCCTATGTACATTACTCTAAGGGATTCTAATTACTTCAAATGATTTCTAAACACCTAGATATAATTAAAGAACTCAAATCTTTACCTTGAATCCATAATTCAATTGAAGAAAACTTAAGATCATGTCAACGAAATTAAGAGGCAAGTCTAAAGTTAAGGATTAAGTCAAATTAATGTTCTTAAATTTCAAAGGTCTTATTTAAACATTTAAATCTTGTTTTTAAGACTAAAGTTTAATGATAATCAAATAGTTAAGTTGAAGATCTTTTTTTCAAAGGTATATGATGAGTAAGTATACCCACGAGTAAGGAAACTTTGATTTCCCAAGTTCCTTAAGGCAAGTTTTCAGAAAAGAATTAAAACTTATTCTAAGAAGCAAGCAGGGAAACTGAGTTTTCCAAGATAGACTTTGAGCTAAGTATTTTTACCACTAATCTCAAACACGGAATCAGTATATTTTTGAAACATAAGAGTCAATATATATTGGCAGTAGTATGGAGCACAAATATGGGGAAGAGTTCTGACAACTCATAGCCCCCATAAACCATGTAGCCACCATTGGTACAAAAGGTTCATACTTTTTAGATGAACCCTTTTCACAGTAGACTAGTGGATCCATTAGGCATATCAAGTCTTATATCTTTCGCCAGGTATAGAATGCATTGGCATTGTGAGGTAGATCGTTGTATCATCACTGTATCTCTTATGTGGTGGTGGTTGGTTAGAGAAACTCCCACAATAGTTATTGTATTTGTATATACATCAGTTTACTTGTATTTTATATCCATGTAAGAGTTAATTTAACTTTCATACAATCAGAGTTTTCAGCATGTTCAAAAAATGTTTCTTTATATTGTAAACTTTTTTTTAAATTGCTTTATATTGAAATGAGTAGTTACTCATGATTTGAGCAGAGCTAAGATAAGTGTTCCTTGTTAGTCCTTTATAAGCTTAAGTGTTGTTAGCCTTCCAACTCAAATATTGGTACATTCAATGTACTGATGTAAGTTAGCCTGCATCTTATTATGATGCTGACATAGGTAATTAGGATCAACATTTGGGAGTCAGTTGGTAAGCCTCCCTTCATTTTGGAGTACATTCCTTTTTATTTAGCTATTTGATTTATTTTTTAGTTATTAGTGTCACATCCGGGTTTACCCCCTAGACGTAACCAGCGTCGTCTTCCTCTTTGAGGACTAAGACTAGCCCCTTAGTGTCATGTCATTACATTCATAGGTTGAAAAATACGGAAAAAATTTAAAACATTCATTACGTCCTGTTTGAGGTTTAAATAGACCTCTACATACACATAATATATACGTATCGACTATACATAGACCCTTCGTATAGGAAGGTTACATAACTTTCTACTTTTATTGCATATGAATATATATAAAATAGAAAGATAGTCTCAAAGATTGTTTCATGTCATACAATCTAAACGATCATCACAATATGAGCATAGCCCTACGTCAAATGTAAAGAAGCCATATATAGGCTTATACAAGTCGTACACAATAAAAGTGGAATGAACATAAAAGTCTTAGAAAAATAAATGAACTTCATAGGCAAGATATTGGCATCGCCCTCAGATAGTGAGAACCTACACAATTGGGTGATACAGAATATTCAAGCCTTCTTCAAATCATCTCGAATGAGCCTTCAATGACCGGAACCTAAAATGTTTGGAGAAAGGGAAGAAAACGGGGTTAGTACTTCACATGTACTAAGTATGAGACCATATGCACATATAAGATCAAAACATGCTTAAAAGGTACATTTAGTCAAAACATGTCGTTTTACCCCTTTTAAAAGTCTGATACAAAATTAAGCAAGTCATACCAACCAACCAAACATGCTTACTAAGTCAAACAATTAATATGTAGCCTAACATACTTGAACCCATGATTTATTACAACCCTATAATCAAGGAATAAGATCACAAATATGAATAAGGGTCAATTATATCATAATAAGCAAGACAACTACTCATGAACCTTATCAAGTCAACAAGTGCAATCACCAAGCAAAGCCCCATAACCTCACTCAATCAAGTAGCCCCAACAAGAAACCATGACCAATGTCCAACTAAACATAATATAACATTTAGATATACTTTTCGTCTTATTTTAACAATACAACCCAACACATACTCATAAGTGAACTAATCAACATGTAGTATCAACAATGTGTAAAGTTCACCATGTACATATCATATATCATCATAACATAAACATATATAAGAACATCCTCCTAAGACACCCCTCAAGGCTAACTAGTGCAATGCTTAGGTAGAGTGCCATACCCTACCTAGACTAAGCTAGACCCTTTAGGTTATCCAAGTTAGATTTCAAATCCTTTACTTCATTTTACCATTTGGGAACATCTTGCCGTAACCGACATAGACCATATGTGATATTGTGGAATTCGGTAACTCATTAAACCCTACACTGAAAGAAGAAGGATTAATGTCCAAGGTAGTACCAAAACATGAAACATAGCAACTACGTGGATCCACTAGCTAGTATTCCTATGGGGGCAATATAGTTCAAGAACTAGGAGATATAGTTGGGACCCTATTTATGCGCCATGCATTATATTCTCCAATCTGAAGAGTAATGTAGTTCTCCTACCTTCCCTATGTGGGAAAGGACACTCCTCAATCTAGTTCACTCGGTGCTAAGCTAGAGTCCCTTTTGGAAATGCCTTTAAGCCTTTATTTATCAATCATAGCTTATTTTAGGTCATAGGGTCTACCCCTTGTATAATCATCATCATCAATGGCTCAATAAGAATTTTATGAGTATAAATCCTTTCATCACAATTCATATAGGGGAGGTTAACACATTACACATCAATTCATAATATGGAACATTGATATACATCTCCTCCTTATAGCATTTACATCTTAATCAACCTCACAACCATAATGAAGACATTTCAATTCAACATCATACCACCCTAGCATCCTAATATAAGGCATACTCCAATATAATATAATGACTTAACAACAATTAATCACAATTGGAAGTAAAGATAGAGATTCCAAGACTTACCAAGTCTTCCTCATATTTCATCATTTAGGCCTTACCCTAAAACCTCAATTGAATCCAATTTAGATGTTCAACACCACAATTCAATAATAAACATGACAGAAATACTAGAAGAGTCACTACACCATAATTCAATACCAAATCATTGCTTAAAACAAGGTTACTTGTGCCTATTTCAATAACCTAGATCACTTCTCAAGATTAGCATGAAAGACAACAATTCATTATAATTTGTTAATGATTGGTGTAAAAACATCATATAATAGTGATTAACCTATAACTAAAATAATTGAATTAATCACAACCCAATTTACATCAAGATCAACCTAGGGTTAAGGGTTAAGGATCATAAACTTCAAATTGAACCAAACCATCATAATTGATCATAATCAAGTTAAAATACATTTTAATATATCCATTATATCATAAATAAATCATACACAACTCAGTTCACAACATCAATTTCGTAATTGGATGAAACCCTCATGAAAACTCAACTTTTGAAATCCATTTTGAAGGAAACCTTTGGGGAAAGAGTCTCATAGGTGAATTAGATTCTATACCTTAACGTTTGATGAAGATTTGATGGTAAAATAGTCCCTTTACAGCCCCCAAAGCCCTTCCTTAGCTTAGTCTTCAATGGTGCCTTCCAATAGAGAGAGAAAGAAGAGATAAGGAGGATAGTTTGTATTGAGAGTTGTAATTAGATTAATTGGGATTGGAGCGTCTATATGGGAGTTAAATTAGTTAATTAGTATTCCCTTAATCCGTAACTAACCACTAAACCACTTAATTAATCAAATTAATTAACATTAAAACGTGCTGAAAATCAAGACCCTCACAGATGGAACCCCGTAGACGGGCTGTCTCTAAGTTGATGGACTGCCCCCCCCCCCCCC
>NC_028641.1:48810413-48881345 GCF_001406875.1 Solanum pennellii | reverse complement strand
CCCCCCCCGTCCTGCACATCCATAAGTAAGTTCAGAGACTTGTGCAGGTGAGGGATTCCTCAAATTGGCTATGTGTGGGATGACGGTGGCATTAACACCCCGTTAGTCTACACACGGATTGTAGCTTGTCCCGTCGATGCACACTGCCTAGGCAATATTGCCTCAACTTGCAGGGGTCTATCTCAAGGGCCCTTGGTTGGTCCTAGGGGAGTCATACTCGGAATATTCGACCATTACACAAATTAAACACCTACTATATACACTTTCACCACTTTTCATAAATTTCCGACTCCTAATAGGTAGTCAAATAGGCTAAGGCACATTAGTACCCCTTTGAACCAACTTCTGGACGTCATGGACATTCTTGGACGTTTTTGTTCTTAAAAATCCTAAATGAACTATATTCATTAAAATAGGTATTAAAACATCGCTTATACCCCATGGCACCTATGTTAGGCTCTAGGACTCATCTTGGATTTTCAAGATGTTATAATTAGGATGATTGGGGTCCTGTCCCAACATCCATCTTAATTTTAAAGGCTTCATAGACAGACATAGTTATTTCTGTTTATTCTTTTCATATATTTTGTAAACGATAAGACTTGAAGTTGCCATTTTAGCTAAGTATCATAACTTAAGTTATTCCTTGAGTTATCTCTTGAGTGTAAGTCTTCCACTAAGTTAAGTAAGCCAGGTCAAGGGTTCGCTCAAGGAAAACAATGGTAATTGGGTGCAGGCCATGTCCAGTGTGTAAGATCGTGTGTGATAGTTTGATCAAATCTTTGCATAAAATTCAGAACACTAGTTGTGTAGATTCTCTTAGTTTATGAATTACAGTTGCTTAGTCAGTTAAACAAATAAACATGCCTTAGATATTTAATATTTCATTGTTAGTACGTAAATGTTACATTCAAGTTAGAATATCATAATATTGAGGCAATCCATTATTTAAGTTATGTTGTGTTATACACATTTCCAGTTGTGAGTAATCTTGACAACAAGTTTGACTACGATTCAACATACCATCATAGCCCCTATATGTAAATAAGTACCCTATGTGGGCATCATATTTAGTGATCACGCCAGCGATGCCTTTATACCCCTGGAAAGGTATCTTGGGTCTTCGCAATAAATCATATATATCGGACAACATGTTTAGCTTATGTGGTTTTACGTCTATTTATTGTAGCTCCCACAACTAGATTCTAGTGCATTTAAAAAGGTTATGAGTTATACTTCAGTATCTAGACTGATCGTGTCATGTTAATAAATTATACTTGATCATTGCATTTAGTTAAATTCATTATTGTAAATTTCACAATCTACGTTGATATTCCAATTATGTTCTTGCTAAGTTACATTTGTTCAACTTATACAATTGTTCATTTATACTCAATATTCTACAACTTATTAAATTCCAAATACTGATGCATACTTTGCGATACATTTTTTCATGATATAGGTTCCACTACTCATCATTCAAATCACTTATTGATTCTATCCCTATCAATATTTAGCAGCTTCTGTGGTGATTCGTCATAAGTTGAGGACAATATACATGTTTTCATATTTCAGTCTCTTGTTTTAATGTTTGTTATCTTTAGATTTGGTATGTCCCAACAACTCTAGTCAGCAGAGGCTTTTCTAGACATAATATAACATTGATCTTTTTTTAGTGAGTCTTTCCGTATTATTGAACTCTTAGTGATCAGTTTTAGATATTTCTAACATTTAATTATCTATTGCATTAGTTTTTGCATTTGTTCGTGTTTTCTTAGATATTTTTAGTATGCTTATGATGTGCCATATAATGTTATCTAAGGGTCACTCATGCTCTTAGGTCCCATATTATGTAAAGAGGGTAGCCTTGGGGTGTGATTAAATTGGTGTCAGAGAATTTGGTTTATGATTCCTAGGAATTCTCAAAATTTGCACTAAGTATAGTCCATTACATGGGTGTGAAATTCACCACACCAATGAGTGGGAGGTTGCGATGTGTTTTAAGAAAAATCTTCACTCTTTTTTCCACTCATATTGTGCATGAGGTATGATCTAGTTTCTCCATTCTAATATGTTGTAACAAATTTCGTATCATGCCTCCTTGTAGAGATTACACTAGAAATGCTAATTCCCACGACATTAAAGTGGTTCCTCATGTCCTTAAGTTACTAGTAGAGAGTTTCGGAATGTTATCCAGCTATTGGATTAGAGTGCATACAACTAGAACAGTTATCAGGTCATGATTCCTAGAAATACAAATGGTTGATCAGTGGCATCTAAAATATGAGATCTTGTTAGTATGAATCTCTATGTGTTTATAGGTCCGCAAGTTGGTGAGGACCCACCAAAAATCAATTACTAGGATAAGAAAATATTTGGAGTGATGCAAGTGACTACTAATTATAGGGTAGAGTTGTCATCCTACTAACTTAAGGATGTTGCTCACGTATGGTTTACTTAGTGGAAAGAAAAAAGGGATGCAAACAATACTCATGTGACGTGAGCTTTTCTAGACAGGTTCTTCTAGAGAGAGTTGATGGAGGCCAAAGCTAAGGATTTCATGAATTTAAGCCAAGGTACCATGTAAGTAAAAGAGTAAAAACTTATGTTCACCTAGATCTCAATGTATGGACCACACATGACTGTCGATCTAAGGGCACAAATGAGTAAGTTTCTGTTTGGGGTATCCAACTTTGTAAAGAAAGAGTGAATGAGTGATTTGTTTTTAGATGTTATGAATATATCTAGGCTTATGAAAAACGCTCGTCAGGTTGAGGGAGAGAAGCTTAGGAAACTTGATAAGGATAATATGAACGACATAACAAGGAACGGTGAAAACACATAGCACAAGTTGGGTGGTGGATAACGCTCACAGTTTCAACAGATTTCTTCAGCCGCAGCACCTTCATAAGATAGTGCTCCATCCCTAGTTTTTGACATAATCTAAAAGGTAGGGTGTTTGTCTCATGTCTCAGGAATGTACTTTCAGTAACAAGTTTTTCCCAACTTGTCCAAAATGTAATAAGAACCATTCGAGTGAGTATTTTGCAGGAAAGAAAGGATGTTTTTGGTGTGTTTTGTCTTGATATAGGTTGAAGGATTTTCCTTCTACTAGGAAGGTTCAAGGAGTTAAAAGTAATAGGGCTCTGTCTACAGCTCCATGAGTAACAGTAGGGTGCTGCATCCTGTATAAGGGGTGATCACCGGTAGAACAAATTATTTGCTTTCTAGGATTGCTAGGACAGGAAAATTCTCATTATGTTGTCAGTGTACGTTACAAATCTTTCATTTAGATTTTTATGCATTTCATGTGCTACTCTTTCTTTTGTAAGTCCCTATATAGAGGTAAACTTTGGTGTCAGCCCAGAAACTCAATGAGAACCCTTCTCAGTCTTTACTCAAGTTGGTGACCAAGTTATAGCTAGACGAGTATACAAAAATAAATGTGTCACAATCTCTCAGAAATTCACCTCAACAGACCTTGTAAAGCTATAAATGGTAGATTTCAATATTAATTTAGGAATTGATTGGTTACATTCCATGTATTCCTCAGTCAACTGCAGTCCTTTGATCGTTCTATTTCATATTCCAAAGGAGCGAGTCCTAGAATGGAAGGTTAGTAGCTTAGTGCCTATAGGTTGATTTATCTCTTACCTGAAGGGGAGAAAGATGATTTTCAAGGGGTATATCTATCATCTTGTTCGATTAAAGATTCAAGATCAAAACCCCCAATTTTCTGAGTCCGCCCTAGTAGTAAATGAGTTTCCAACAGATCTTTGTGCACTTCCTTTTGGAATGGAAATTAAATATGGAATCGATCCTGTTCAAGATACCAGGCACATTTTTATTACTCATTAAAAAATGACTCAAGCCTAGCTTAAGGAATTGAAATAATAGTTGAAAGAACTTGTAGATAAGGTATTCCTCATACCTAGTATCTCTACATAGGTTGACCGAATGTTGTTCGTGAAAAGGAAAGATTGTTCCCTCAAAATGTGCATTAACTATCGTTAGTTGAACAATATCACAATAAAGAATAATAACATTGTCCCCACGATTGTTGACTTGTTCAAAAACCTTCAGGGTGCTGGTTATTTTTCGAAGATAAACCACACATCCATTTATAATAAACTAAGAGTAAAAGATTGTGCAGTCCCAACAAAAAGTCTCCACGACTTTGTACGGTAACTATAAATTTGCTATAATGTCACTTGGACTAAAAAATTCACTTGCAGATTTCATGGACTCGCTTAAAAGGGTGTTGCAACAATATCTTGACTTGTTTATTAACTTTTTACTGATAATATCCTCATTTACTCTAGGAATGAAGAGGGGCATGTGACACATCTAAGGCTTGTTCTCAAAACTCTCAAAGATTGCTAGTTATTCTCTAATTTTAGCTAATGTGTCACGACCCATGAGTATCTACTTGATGTAAAACAGCGTACTTAACCCCAAAGGGGTCTTATACAATCCCTTAACATTTAATAAACATACGTAATGGAAATTATGCGAAATTGAAAAAAATTATAATCAAAATCTTTTCATAAAAATAAAATTAGAGGCCTACACATTGTCTCATTAAGCCATCTAATACAACCGAATATCAATAAGGGCCACACTCCTTTTACAATTTAGTCTACAAAGTTAATGTAAGAAAGACACTAAAATGAATGACTTTCTTCATCTACGTATGAGACCTCACACAAAGTTTAGAGAATCAATCCATGATTTGAACACTAGGAGAAGAAAACATCAACGACCAGGCCCTATACTTATTGAAAAATACAGAAATATGGATTAGTACAAAAGTTGCACTAAGTATGGAAGACACATACAAGAATCATTAAAACCTACTAAAAGGGGAATTTTTGTTAAAACCACGCTATATGCCAATATTGAACATCATCTTACAAATAGTTGGGAAAAGTAACCCATT
This sequence comes from Solanum pennellii, assembly GCF_001406875.1. Classification (NCBI taxonomy): domain Eukaryota; kingdom Viridiplantae; phylum Streptophyta; class Magnoliopsida; order Solanales; family Solanaceae; genus Solanum; species Solanum pennellii. Next base: position 48,876,406 of record NC_028641.1, on the reverse strand, counting down.
AGACAACTCGCGTACCATTCATTTTAACGTAAATGATTTCAACATAATCACAATCATAACCTCAAACATAATGTATACACCACTAATCATAAGACATGGTTTACATATATAATTAAACACCAAGGTCATCATTATTATAGTATATTAATCACATAAATTTCCCTAAGCTCTACATGTGTAATGCATAAACCAGATCACATAATCCCATGTACTCTATCTACTAGTTTTTGGTGACAATTCTCATATTTATCATGATTTGATCTCACCCATAGTTACTACTCATAGATAAGGAGACATTACTATTCACAACTTATAAGAAGGAAAACCACTATTAGTAACAATACATAGCATGCATGCATAAATTCACATATATTCATAGAATAAGAAAACAACACCATAACACCTTCCAAAGTATACTTGTGCAACGCATGAATGAAGTTCCATACCCCCACTCACACTAAGTAGAGAACATGGAGAAGTCATAAGCATAGTTATTTTTCATGTTCATAATTCATATAAAGTATGTATTAACTCATAAATAATCATATCGTAAGAGACCACGAACACTCTCAAAGCCTACTTGTGCAATGAATTAGTGAAGTCCCATACCCCCGCTTACACTATGTAGAACATATTGAGGAACCATGGTAAAGGACTCATATTCTTGTTCTTGTTCTTCTTCATAGAGGGAAATAGCCTTAACTAACATAGACCATGTGAGCTCCGTCGAGTCCAATGTCATGTCCCAAAATGAAAAGAGATGTCGTACATGCCTATGTTAGAACTACATGTATTAGCTTTCAGGTGGATCCTTTAGCTAAAGACCTATGGGGAACATAGTTATGTGATAGGGATGGTTTTTTCTAGAATCCCCAAAAGTAATGTATTGATAGGGGAGCTTCAATCTCATGAGGTAACTTTAGTTTACCCCCCTATTTTATTGTAGAAGGGCCTCTACCTCACATTCCATATCCACTCAGTTCCAAGAATTATTTCCCAATCTGTAGTCTTGAATTGAACATGCATGCATAAGGTGGTTTCTAAACTCTCCACTCCTAACACAATTCGTGAAATAGCTCATAGATTCAATTAGTGAGAATAGATCAACCTTAGAATCATCATTAATTATGTGAAGGCATTATAATAATGTGTTTTCATGAAAATATCCTTCAATCAATAGAAGAAGATGATAATTGTCATGTATATTCAATGCATAGTGATGTGTACAGGTGCATATGAGAAATAACCGTCCAATTAACACTATAGATACATCATAATCATATTCATTCATGGAGTGTGTGTTCTTGTCCTTTCAATGACACAACAACAAAGTGTTCATAAAGCATGTACATAATATCACAACCATGCATGGTTCTCACATCATGCATACAAGGATCACGTATCACATCAATTTTAACACATCTAGCTTTCATTATACTATACATAGATATAATCGTAATTCAAGTATTTCAATAATTGTATGTTTAAGCTTATGTAATCATAGTATAGGTCACGTGCGTAAAGTCCTTCAACAATAATACCATACATAATTTAACATGAATAATTACTTCCTCGTAAAAAGCCTCAACATTCATAGCTCATTCATTTTAGTGTTTACCCTTTAAGACTTACAAGTTATCTTCATAATACAATAATTATATCAATAAATATCTCATATACTCATCATGTAAACCTAACTTTGAAGCTCACACCATGCTTCATTCAAAACAAATTATAGTTATAAAATGTCAACTAAACTCAATCTGAATACTATTCAACGATGATAAATCATCCAAGACCTAACCTAATTCATTCATGTCTACTTGATTTACTTAAAATAAATTCATATCTAGGTCATCTAATTTAATTCAATTCATAAATAAGTTTATCAGTATTAGAAGGTCATATTTAAACCCTTAATATGCCTCTTTCATGGCATAACTCTTGACCATCTTACATTGGCCCTAAAATCCTAGGTTAATCAATTATACATGCTTAATAATACTAAAATCGTGTAATCACACAATCAATAATCATTATATACACAATTGAGCAAATATACAACAATATCCACACTTAAAAATCCAAATTGGAAATATAGGGGTTTTGATGGGTTCTTGGGGTGATTCATCAAAAACAAAAAAAACTCATAGATTCAATCAAAATTAATCATAAATAAACCATTGTAAATGTTTCATGAAGGAACCCATGTCTTAGAGTTAGACCCTTAATTTTTGGGGAAAACACTAGTTTTGAATTGAACTTTGAAGGGGCTCTATGGGTCAAGGCTACAAATAGATGATAAGCTACCATACCTTATGAATATTCCTCTCTAAATTTAGTATAAAAATTTAAAGAGTTATAAAACAACGATTCATTTAAAGAGTTATAAAACAATGATTTGGATAGAGTCCATGGCTGCAACTTTTATAAGGAATCATGCAATCAATATCATTTATATGAGTAATTATTAACCGTCGAATCAATGAATCACATAGTAATGTGTATTATCATGGTGTCCCGACCTCTAATTGCCTATGATAAATAACACCTTAACTATACCATTGAGTGGGGATAACATGGATCAAATACCGAGCATTATGATTTATTCATGTATGGTGACCCAAGCATGGTTTCTCGGTATATGCCTATCCTAAATACAAATAAACCTTAGATATTAAGAATTAATCATTCTCTTTATTCCCCACATTTATTCCTCTCCGGAGTTCAATTTGGACAATAGATTTGTTTCAACTTTAATCTGTCACTAAATACGGAAAGCAAGAACATAACAAACATTCATATGATAATTGCCATTAAAAGAATAAAAAAATAAATAGATTACAATCATCATGTAGCCACAACCCTAAAACTTGCGTATTTAGCTACTCATAATCCAATTATCGATCAAGTAATGTTTTTGAATCATGAAGAGGTCGAAAATAAGACTTTTAAGAAATATCTCTAAAACTGATGAAAACGTACTCTCAAGTTGTCATTCATTAAACAAAAAAATATAAAATTTAATAACATAAATTAATGACCTATTGACACTAAAATTTGAAATAGCGAAAATAGTTACATAGGTGCATGTTGCGGAGACACCTTCAACTCTCATTCTGTAAATATTTTATCTTATCCGCGACCCGGGCTTTCCACGAAACACTCTCCCTCAAAAGTTAATTCGCAATAAAATTTATACTCACTCTCCGAAACACGTAGAGTTCACAGAGGTCTCTGCTAGAAATCCAATCTCGTGAATTAGCTTAAAAACTCTTCTCCGTGACATAGAGATGACATAACAGAGCCTTGATCTTATATTCATCTTGTTTCTTCCTTCCTTTTACTTGCCTTGAATATTTTGAGTTCCTCCTTTGTCCCTTTTCGTGTTTGTTTCTCAAATTATGCTGACCCACACAAGTAATTAGGTTGGTTAGCTCCTACAAAATCAAATGACTTTCCAAAACTATAAAAACGCACATATTTAATTCAAACTATGCTTAAATGCAGGAAAAATTAGCATTATAGGAATATAAATATTACTAAGATCACTACCCCATACTTGAAGCTTTGTTCATCCTTGATCAACTTACTAACTACTGCTAGACCTAGAGTCACATCTATTACGTTTTTTCATCTGCTACTTTCTTCCAAGGAATTTGAACCAGTCAACACGTGCATGTTTCCTACATAGTATACATGACTCTTCTAGATGACTTGTCAATTTTTAGCAACCAAATAATTCATCAACACGTACACCATTAAATATTACTTCTCCTTCGTATAATAAGTTCCCCTCACTCCAAATAATAGTGCACAAACTCAACTTTGCAAATTTAAAATACTTTAAGGACTACGCGAACAAGGTATGCTCTCACTCAACAACAACATCTAACATGTATTCTCTAAGAACGATAAGCTTGCCCATTATGCAAATATCTACTAATAAAGTGTTTTATGTTAAAAATCAAACAACGCTTGTTGTAGTTGTAATGTAGGCTTAAAGAAAGGGAGCTTCAGTTTAGATAAAATTAGTGACTTCTCTTGCCTAAATAAATCTTGTTGCAGCCAAATTGCACATGCAAGTGCACGTGGTCGTTCAAGTATTAAAGTGGCTTTTTTTTAAGAGTCGTGTATCTTACCTAGAGAGACTTATTCTTAGATCATTTATGTAACATATAGCTAAACACAAGTGTATTAAGGATTTCAAATGGTGATTTAATTTCTACTTCTAAGATTGTAACAAAATATAATTAACACGATTTAATTTCAATGGTTATAAAACAATGATTTGGGAAAAGTCACAGGCTGTGCCTTTTATAAGGAATCATGCAATCAATATCATTTATATGCGTAATTATAAACTACTGAATCAGTGAATCACATGGTTGGATCTATGATCATGGTCTCCCACCTCTAATCACCTATGATAAATAACACCCTAACTACATCGTTCAGCGGGGATAAAATGGATTAAATAGTTACCAGTACTATTTACTTATGTATGGTAACCCAAGCAACCCTAACTATTTACAATTAATCATTCTCCTTATGCCCTATTTTCTATCCTCTTATTCCTCTCTCGAGTTCAATTTGGACAATAGATTTATGTAACAACACTAAAAATGGATACGCTAAGTAATGCTTAATGTGTCTAGAATGCCTATGATTAGACAGGGTTCACACAGATTGATGCGTGTACAACCAGACCTCCAACCCTTGCGACAACCAAGACAACTAACTTGGGGAGTTATTTGAGCTAGGAAATGTTGGGTACAGCTATGTAGGGCTCCCGAATATTAAATTTACTCGGATGATTCTTTACCGAGCTTAAAAAGGGCAATCTTATGTTTGGGGGGTTTAGGGGTAAAATGGACTTTTTCCAGGATAAGGTTAGTATCGTAATTACCCTAAATATGTAATTAATTATTTAATTAATAAGGTGGGGGCATTTTGGGTAGAGAGGGATGAAATTGCCCTTTTAGCAAAATCTTGCTCCACCTGGGTTCGAACCTAGGTGGGAGCAATGATTTAATTTGTTTTATTTATATTGGTAGATTAATTTAATAAATTAAAAATAAAGGGCTGATATAAAAAGATTTAAAATCAATTTTTTTTACTAATTATTAATTATTAATTAATTTGACTAAGTCTTGCTAACAAGTCCTAGTTCTAAGGGGACTCTACCTCACACTTCTCTCTTTAACGCCTATCTATCTATCACTCACGTCTGCCTCTCTCCCAACTTTGCGTTTTCGCTCTACTTTAAAAAAATAGAAAACAAAACAAAAGTTCTTCTCACTTTAAGAACTTACAAAAATACAAACGAACAAGCTAATCTAAGAAAAGAAATGGTAATGAAATTTTTAGTCGGGTAAGGTGTAAGATTTGTTGATGGACGTAAATTGGTGGTGGTTTTTGGGCATCAAGTTCAAGTGTTGAACAACATTTAAATTAGGTATGGGTTTCTCTCCTGGACTCCTTTCTCCAAGAGAATTTTCTTTCCCATGAATTCAACAAATCTTGAAACTAGGGTTGTTCCCGTTCTTGTCGAACTCCTTGTCCCTAGTTCCCTTTGATCTCAATGTGAAATAGGTTAGAGATCATGTTGTTGGTATGTTTGATGGTACTTTAAGTATGAAGTGTGATTTTCGTGATAATATGTAAATGATTATGTGTTTGGAATTGTAAGCATGTCAAGTTATGTCAACCAAAAGTATGTGAAAAATGATATGTTTTTATGGTTGAATTTTATGGGCGAATGTTTGTGTAAATCATGAGGTGTACAAGTGGTGTAATGTTTCTTGATGTAATGCTAATTCTTGGCTGAATATAATCATAAAAAGATTAAACTTAAGGATGCACCAAATGATCTACGAAATAACTTAATAATTAACAAATGAATGATGATAAAAAGAAGCTGAAAATAGGGAACAAATTTTCAGCATTTGGTAGGCTGGGTTCGGCCAAACAATGTGGTACACAATGCAATGAAAAATGAATGTAAATTAAGTGGAATCACTAAGGATTGAACCCAAGACATCATTACATGAAAGTTACTAAAAAATCAACAAAAGATTAAGACAAAAATGGATTGGAAGAGACTAAATTTCCAGCCTGCTGGAAATTGTAGTCTCGGCCAACTTTTTAAAAAAATGAACTTCATTTAATTTATTTTTTAAAATGTGAGGTCATTGGGTATTGAACCCATGACCTCACAAAAAAAAAATTTCATAAAAATTTAGTGAGAAAAATGAAGGAAAAATAGACGTGGTGAGTGGAGATTGAACCTAGAACCTCTTGAATGTATGAGAGAGTTATGAGAAAAATAAAGGAGAAAATAAATGGGGAGAGTAAGGATTGAACCCAGAACCTCTTGTATAGATGAGAAAGTTAAGAGATAAATTATAAGAAAAATAATGAGCTTGTGGAAGATTGAACCCACAACCTCCTTGACTTAAACGAAAAAGGAGAGGAGAAAAACAAAGAAAATATTATGGGGTTGATGGGGATCGAACTAAGGTCCCCCACATCTGAAAATCGCAATTATCAAGTTTAAAATAAGATTAAGTGTTGTCCAAGGGATTCGAAATCGGGTTCCCTTGCCAAATTCTGTATTGACACATAAGTCATACGTAAGTAAATATTTAATGAATGTTGCCTCTATAGATCGAAATCAATATCTTGGCATATCTACAAGATGCATAAGTCTTGTACCACATAATCCAGGGTAAACATGAATCACTTCGACAAACTATGAATGAAGCCTCATGGCTTTTTATGTATGGAGTCATACTTCTAGCATACATTTAAAAGTAAGTGAGCCTAAGATGTATGTGATAAAATGATGTAACCCTAAAAGGGTCAAGTAAGAGTGTGAAACACAGTAAATGGCCAAGTGCATTGGCATATGATGAAATGAACCGAAGGTGTTATTTAATGAGATAATGAAACCCCATAGGGGTTATGTAAGAGTGTTACACACACAAAAGTGCCAAATGCATTGGCATATGATGAAATGAACATTCACGTAAAGTGGTGAGTAATTATGAGGAGCAAATGTGCTAAAGCTAATGAATGAGGTGACAATATGATAAGAGGCTAATGTGAAAGATGAAAGCAATCTCAAATGAGCCTAAGTAATTGTTACCAAAACGTACTCACCTATGAGAGTGTAAAGCTAATGAAGAGACCATTCTCTATGAACACTCTGATGAAAGTATTAAAGTTAATGCATACTTAATACTAATGATGAGATGACAAATCATCTAAGGATCTATGATGTCCTCATGCTTGAAGCCAGCTTCCGTGATGTATGAGTTGAATGTAATGGAACTTTATACTGAGAACCGATAGGCTAGCTATGAGCGGTGATGCCTTCCTTCGGAAAGGGTGGAGGTTCACATAACTCTGATGAGATGAGACTATCCGGCATGTCAGGTATGGTCTCCTTATATCTCCTAGTCTTTGAACCTATACTGCCAATATAGGGATCTAGCAGGGTTCAATTCCCTATATCTACTAGCATGTTTTGGTTCACTTTGACCGGTAAATCTACCTCTTTTTGGTGTGGGGATTACACACTGTATTTCATGATGCTCACATGATCTATGTCGGTTAAGGTTAAAGTTCCCAAAGAATGAATGAGGCCAGCCTCAACGAATGCACAAAATGAAATGAACGATACCAAAGGTGTTAGGATAGGATAATCAAAATGTGAGTTAGACTCACGTAATGACACTAGGTTATTCTTGGGGATTGCACAGCAAACCCGATGAGAGTCTTAAACTACATCCTAGGTATGACTAGTGATTGCACTAGTATATGAATGAATGAAACTGAAGTACGTATGAATGAATGAAGCAGGCTCTGTATTTGCTAAAGAAGGCTCCCTAGTTGAGGTCCCATATGTTGATCTCTCATTTTGGAAAGTCCTAATGTCAAGTCCATGATTCCAAGGTCTCATGGCATATGAAAGAATCATGTGAACTGTGTGATATGATATATGCAATACATTATGTGTTGCTTGCAAAATGATAAGTATGATGATGCATGTTACTCTCATGGCATGACTTTCCTAATCCAAATTTGGCAAGTCCAATGACTTTCCTAATAAAAATTTGGCAAGTCCACTGACTTGACTTTCCATAAATCATGTTGTTAGGAAAGATCTGTTCTTAGTCATGCATGTCTTTGGTGTGTTCTTGCATATACCCATACTTAGTACAAGTGTGTACTAATCCCACACAATATCTACTTTTAGGTGCAGGCATAGGTGGACGTTAGAGATTACAGTACGACGTCGCAGCTATCCGGACGTGGAGCATTCGTCCAGATTTGGTAGGCCCTGATGCTTTCGAGGACGCCTACCCGTTATATTCAAGCTTAGTCATAGGGTTGAGTTAGTGGAGTATGTTTCACTAGCGTTTCTTTCTCATCTTATTTCAGACATTGTATTGGTGCCATTTTTGCAAGAGTATACTTAATGCAGTATGGATCTATTCCTTTTATTTCATGATCTCAATATTAGATGGTTTATTGTGAACGTTTATGAGTTGAAGTATAATGTCTTAAATGAATGTTAATTAACAAAAAGTTGAAGCTTTCCGCTAAAATTAACCTAGATGAAGTAACAATGACATATGTAGGCTTATTTGCGACTTTTGAGAGGTCAACGATGCCGATCTCGTCTAGGGTCTAGACCTCGGTCATGACAAAGTTGGTATCAGAGCGTTAGGTTAAATTACGAGTATTATAAGTTCACATCAACCACATCGAGTAGTTTCTAAGTCATGGTAGTGAAGTGCACCATTATCCTGAATTAGAGACTGCATGATACATAGGAAAAATTCCCTTCTTCTGCTCTTACCGTGCCTTCTCTAATATCTAATTTTTTGGTGTTAAAAACGTATCTAACATCAAATCTTGAGATTCCAAAATAAGAATACGAGGAGAAACGCAGGCGAGAGATTGAAGGAGCAGCTGTTTGGGTAAATCAAGTTCCTCCTCAGGCTTCACCTGCTGGAATGGAGATGCCTGTTAACCCAACTAATTTGACAGATGGAGAAGTGAGGAAAACCTCGGTACAGATGGCCCAAGCCATCACCTTACAAGCTCAGGCTATGACAGCCCAGGAAGAGAAACAATGTGTTCCCAGGGAGAACCCACCTGCCAGAACCATGGCTAATAGGTTAAGGGACTTCATAAGGATAAATCCTCCCATTTACACTAGATCTAAGATTGCTGAGGATCTCGAGGTAGAGTGTAGGGAAACTATGTTGCATGATAGCATGGACCTTTCCAGGCTTATGGTACATGTCCAAGAAGTGGGAAAAATGCAGGAAGAGGAATAACACTAGGGCAGGGAACAGGTCAAGGCAATATGAGGAGAATTTATCAAGGAAGAGTAGAACTGAAATAAGAGATAAGCCCAGGTTTATAAAGGGACTCTCCCACCAAGGGGAGTCACAGTCATCCAAGGGTCGCTATGATAGGGATCCCAAGCCCAGAGTTAAGAGAAATACTGAAGTAGATAAACCTCATAAGAGGCCACCTTGTAGAAATGTGGCAAACTTCATAGAGAAGAATGTAGGAGGGGATCTAATGCTTGTTACATTTCTGGAAAATTGGGTCAAATGATGAAGGCTTGTCTGTATATGAGACGTCAAGAAAAAGGAAAGGAGAAAGTTCAACCGAATTGTTCTAGTGAAGAGGCTCCAAGGAGGCAATGATTCTTCGCACTCAAGTCTAGGGGGGTAGGGGAAGACACCTCTTGTGATGTCTCGGGTGCGTAGCCTAAATTAGTTTTTCATGTGTATGGTTTTATGCACTAGTATGAAGTTAATATGTTGGAGTAAACATGTTGGTTTCTGACTTATGTGAGTTATGTATTTATTTATGTTGTATGCTTTGATGAGACTAGTTTAGGAAGAAGTTCCTTAGTCTATTAATTCGATATTGCTAGTAGGTTTCAAGGATGTGCACCAACCTACTAATATGTAAACAAGATATTCGCCAATAAAAAGCATTGAATATCTTAGGTACGGATTTTCTCCATAAGTGTTATTTTACCAAAGACTATCAAACCAGGGTAGTGAGGTTTCAGTTGCCAAATGAGATAGGGTATAAATGGGGAGGGTGTGGATCAATCCAACAAAGCCATAGAATTTCAAATCTTAAGGCCAACTAGATGTTATCTAAGGGGTTAGATATACTTCTCCTAAGGCTGTTTTTTTTTAAGAAACTCTAAGTTTTAGTGCAATAGTAAACTTGGTGTTGTAAGTCCAAAATCGTATGTGTAATAATTGCACTATGTAAGTTAAAATTAATTCATGTTTGCATGTCATGTTTCTGTTTTTGTATAGCATGGACATGACCTTTTTGTGTGTTGCATGAGTGGTGAGGTGCATCAAGTTAAGTGCGATTGAGAAGGAAGTTCCTCCATCTCAAATATGAAGCACCAGATAAGCTTGAGTAATATGCACTATCAAGAGTAAGTGTGAAACAGAAATTCACAAAGAGTAAAGTCTCAAGTATGTTAACATATTTTGAAAAATCACCCTATTTATTTTAAAATGATGTGTATTGTCATTCGGAGACGAATGTTCCTAGGGGGGGGGGATAATGTAACAACCCTAAAAATTGATATGCTAAGTAATGCTTCATGTGTCTAGAATACCTACTATTATATCGGGTTCACACGGATTGATGCGCGTACAACCAGACCTCAAACCCTTGGGACAACCAAGAAAACTAACTTTGGGAGTTATTTGAGCTACGAAATGTTGGGTACAGCTATGTAGGGCTCCCGAATATGAATATTTACTCGGATGATTCTTTACCGAGCTTAAAAAGGGAAATCTTAAGTTTTGGGGGTTTAGGGGTAACATGGTCTTTTTCCAGGAAAAGGTTAGTATTATAATTACCCTAAATATGTAATTAATTATTTAATTAATAAGGTGGAGGGGCATTTTGGGTAGAGAGGGCCGAAATTGCCCTTTTAGCAAAATCTTGCTCCACCTGGGTTCGAACCTAGGTGGGAGCAATGATTTAATTTGTTTTATTTATATTGGTAGATTAATTTAATAAATTAAAAATAAAGGGCTGATATAAAAAGATTTAAAATCAAATTTTATTTATTAATTATTAATTATTAATTATTAATTAATTTGACTAAGTTTTGCCAACAAGTCCTAGTTCTAAGGGGACTCTACCTCACACTTCTCTCTTTAACGCCTATCTATCTATCACTCACGTCTGCCTCTCTCCCAACTTTGCGTTTTCTCTCTACTTTAAAAAAATAAAAAACAAAAAAAAAGTTCTTCACACTTGAAGAACTTACAAAAATACAAACGAACAAGCTAATCTAAGAAAAAAAAAGTTAATGAAATTTTTAGTCGGGTAAGGTGTTAGATTTGTTGGTCGACGTGAATTGGTGGTGGGTTTTGGGCAGCAAGTTCAAGTGTTGAACAACATTGAAATCAGGTATGGGTTTCTCTCCTGGACTCCCTTCTCCAAGAGAATTTTCTTTCCCATGAATTCAACAAATCTTGAAACTAGGGTTGTTCCCGTTCTTGTCGAACTCCTTCTCCCTAGTATCCCTTTGATCTCAATGTGAAATAGGTTAGAGATCATGTTGTTGGTATGTTTGCTGGTAGTTTAAGTATGAAGTGTGATTTTCGTGATAATGAGTTCATTATTATGTGTTTAGAATTGTAAGCATGTCAAGTTATGTCAACCGAAAGAATGTGAAAAATGATATGTTTTTTTGGTTGAACTTTATGTGCGAATGTTTGTGTAAATCATGAGGTGTAAAAGTGGTGTAATGTTGCTTGATGTAATGATAATTCTTGTCTGAATATAATCATAAAAAGATTACACTTAAGGATGCACCAAATGATCCACGAAATGCCTTAATAATTAACGTATGAATGATGATAAAAAGAAGCTGAAAATAGTGAACAAATTTCCAGCATTTGGTAGGTTGGGTTCGGCCAAACAAAGTGGTACACAATGCAATGAAAAATGAACTTAAAATAAGTGAAATCACTAAAGATTCAACCCAAGACATCAGTACATGAAAGCTACAAAAAAATCAACAAAACATTATGACAAAAATGGATTGGAAGAGACTAAATTTCCAGCCTGCTGGAAATTGTAGTCTCGGCGAACTTTTAAAAAAATGAGCTTCGTTTAATTTTTTAAAAAATGTGAGGTCATTGGGGATTGAACTCATAACCTCTTGAATGGATGAGAGAGCTAGAAGAAAAATAAAGGAGAAACTAAATGTGGAGAGTGGGGATTGAACCCACAACCTCTTGGATTTGTGGGAAAGTTAGGAGATAAATTAAAAGAAAAATAATGAGCATTTGTGGGATTAAACGCACAACCTTCTTGACTTAAACGAAAAAGGAGAGGACAAAATGTAAGGAAATATTATGGGGTTGATGTGGATTGAACTAGGGTCCCTCAAATATGAAAAATGCAATTATCAAGTTTAAAATAAGATTAAGTGTTGTTCAAGGGATTCGAGATTGGGTTCCTTTTCCCGATTCCGTATTGACACATAAGTCATACGTAAGTAAATATTTAATGAATGCTGCCTCTAAAGATCAAAATCAATATCTTGTCATATCTACAAGATGCATAAGTCTTGTACCACATAATCTTGGGTAAACATGAATCACTTAGACAAACTACAAATGAAGCCTCATGGCTTGTATGTGTGGAGTCATAAGTCTAGCATACGTTTGAAAGTAGGTGAGCCAAAGATGTATATGATAAAATGATGTAACCTAGAAAGGTTAAGGAAGAGTGTGAGAAACACTAAATGGCCCAGTGCATTGGCATATGATGAAATGAACATTCACATGAAGGGTGAGTAATTATGAAAAGCCAATGTGTTAAAGTTAATGAATGAGGTGACAATTTCATAAGAGGCTACTGTGGAAGATGAGAGCAATCTCAAATGAGCCTAAGTAAATGTTAACAAAACGTACTCACCTATGAGAGTGTAAAGCTAATGAAGAGACCAGTCTCTATGAACACTCTAATGAAAGTATTGAACTTAATGCATACTTAATACTAATGATGAGATGAGAAATCATCTAATGAGCTAGGATGTCCTCATGCTAGAAGCCAGCTTCCATGATGTATGAGTTGAATGTATTGGAACTTTATACTGAGCACAGATATGCTAGATATAAGCGGTGATGCCTTCCTTCGGGAAGGTTGCTGGTTAACGTAACTCTCATGAGATGATTTCGTCCGGCATGCCAGGTATGGGTCTCCTCATATCTCCTAGTCTTTGAACCTATCATGCCTATATAGGGATCTAGCATACGCTAGCATATTTTGGTTCCCTTTGGCCGGTGATTCTACCTCTTATTAATGTGGGGATTACACACTGGAGTTCATGATGCTCAGATGATCTATGTCGGTTAAGGTTAAAGTTCCCAAAGAAAGAATGAGGCCAGCCTCAACGAATGCACATATGAAATGAACGATACTAAAGGTGTTAGGATGGGATAATCAAGAGGTGGGCTAGAATAAATTAATGACACTAGGTTATTCTTGGTCATTGCACAACAAACCCGATGAGAGTTTTAAACTACATCCTAGGTATGACTAGTGATTGCACTAGTATATGAATGGATGAAAGTAAAGTACATGTGAATGAATGAAGCAGAGTTTGTGTTTGCTAAAGAAGGCTCCCTAGTTGAGGTCCCATATGTTGAGCCCTCATTTTGGGAAGTCCTAATGTCAAGTCCATGATTCCAAGTTCTCATGGCATATGAAACGATGATGTGAACTACGTGATATGATATATGCAATACGTTATGTGCTGATTGCAAAATGATAAATATGATGATGCATGTTACTCTCATGGCATGACTTTCCTAATCCAAATTTGGCAAGTCCACTGACTTTCCTAATGCAAATTTTGAAAGTCCACTGACTTGAATTTCCATAAATCATGTTGTTAGGAAAGAGCTATTCGTACTCATGCATGTCCTTGGTGTGTGCTTGAATATACCCATACTTAGTACAAGTGTGTACTAATCCCATACAATATCTACTTTTTTGTGTAGGCACAAGTGGACGTTAGAGCTTACAGTATGACGTTGCAGCTATCCGAACGTAGAGCATTCATCAGGATTTGGTAGGACCTCATGCTTTCGAGAATGCCTACCCATTATAGTTTCGCTTAGATATAGGTTTGAGTTAGTGGAGTATGTTCCACTAGAGTTTCTTTCTCATCTTATTTCAGACATTGTATTGGTTCCATTTTTTCAAGTATACACTTAATGCAGTATAGAACAATTTCTTTCATTTGATGATCTTAATATAGTTGGTTGATTGTGAAAGTTTATGAGTTTAAGCAGAATGTCTTAAATGAATGTTAAGTAACAAAAAGTTAAAATTTTCCTCTAAAATTAACCTAGATGAAGTACCGATGATGTATGTAGTCTTGTCTGCGACCTCTGAGAGTTCAACGACGTCGTTCTCATTTGGGGTCTACACCCCGATCGTGACAATTTATTTCACTAGTGATTAGCTATGATTTTGAAAGCAAGAACATAAGAAAGATTTATATGATAATTGACACCAACACAAACACAAAATCGATAGATTACAAGTATCCTGTAGCCACAGCCCTAGAAATAGGGTATTTAGCTATTCATAATCCAATAAAAGAACAAGTCATATTTTTGAATCATCAATAGATCGAAAAAAAGAGTTTAAGAAATAATATTAAAACTGATGAAAATGTATTGCCAAGTTGTTGTTCTTCAAAAGTGCTTAAAAAATAACATTATGTTGCAGAGTTACCTTTAACTCTCATTTTAGAAATCTTATTTCTGCTATGTAACGGGGGCTTGCAACGGACCACTCTACCTCAAAATTGAATTTCGTGACCAAAATTATATTCCCTCTCTGTGATGATGAGAGTTCACTGAGGGCGCTTCCAATAATTCGATCTGGCAAATTATTTTAAGAACTATTCTCCGCGATGCAGAAAGGACAAGACATTGCCTTGGTCTTCTATTCTTCCTTGCTTCTTCTTGCCTTAAGTTTTTTGAGTTCTTCCTTATTAATATTTCATGTCTGTTACTCCAATTAAGAATATCGACATAACTAATCTTGTTGATTAGCTCATACAAACCGAAACAACTCAATAAAACTACAAACACACACATATTGAATTCAAACAAGCCTTAAATGTGGCAAAAAATAGCATTCTAGGCATATAAATATTCCTTCGAGTACTACCTCACACTAAACTCTTTGTTTGTCCTCAAACAATTTACTAACTACTCGTAGACCTAGATCGACTACTATGATATTTGTGAATTTGGTACTTTATTCCAAAGAATTGTAACTAGGAACCACATGCATGTTTTCATTCATAGTATACATGACTCAAGTAGATGACTTTACAACTTTTAGCAACTAAAGCATTCAACAACATGTGCCCTAAGCTTGTCCATTATGTACATCTATAATAAAAAAGTATGTTATGTTCAAAATCACATATGACTTGTGATACGCTCAAATTACACCTCCATAAAGAAGTATAAGTGATCGTTATCCAGTAAAGAACCCAACTAGTAGGTTGGGGTCGATCCCACGAGGAGAATGGTTTAGACTTAACTTTAACCCATAATTTATCTGTTTAGTCAATGTATTTCCGAAACAAATAAGTATATGGGGATTTTGTTAAACAAAATTTATCAATAGTGTTGTTAACAAGTGAACAAAAGTGGACTTTGGTTGTAATCAAGATGGAAGAGTAACTAGGGTATATGTATTCCCCACAGGTTCATTAAGCAATAATCCTAGCAATAACAATCATTTCCTAGTGTATTACATGCAAAGTGATAAGTAAGGTATCTCTGAATCTTTCATCCATCATATATAAAATTTCATGTCGCACCTGGTCCGGCTACGTGTGTATAATTTACTAACCCTTACCACTACCTCATATTAGCCACCATAATCGATTATGGCTTAGTTATTACTTTGCACGAATCGGCACTAGCCTATTAGATAGTATCACACTAATTGATAGTTATTTTCTAATTAACTACCTCCTTGGTCCGGCAAGTAGAAACAATGCGAGTTCTAGCATTGGCCATAGTTAAAAAGACCTCTAAACGAAAGAAATATCAATACTTGCAAAACACTATTCAAGAATTGCATAATTACTAGGATTTCTTAGTTAATTACCAATTGTTCCCACAACCCTAGTTGTGGATTTAGTTATCCATGCTAGCAAGATCACAATTCATAGTTTTCGATGAACAAATCATGAAGTTACTTCACAAGGAAAATAAACCCAGAAATTCAACTTGAATTGCTAGAAAAATCCTTTAAACCAATTCTGGAAATCAATTAATTGCAAAAGTTGCAAAAATCAATATCCAATACACAAAGTGGAACAAAAGTAATTGTAGCTAACCCCAAAAAGGAGGTTTTAATACCTTATACATAGTAAACAAAGTCTTAATGAAAAAAGAATTGAAATAAGGAAATCTTTTTTCAGGTACGTGACTTCAATTGATGAACCAATCGATAGTCTGTAGACTATTCTGTTAGTCAAGACTTACAAATACTTTTATTCTCCGGATGGCACCCTCTATGAATCAAATGGTGGACAAACAGAACGGTCCGTCAATCCATCTACAAGCCGCTGATGCTCCTCTATAGCTCCATACTTAGAATCTTCCAAAATCAGGTACTGGAACCTTCTCTGAACTAAATGACGGTTCACCAGTATGGCCCGTCAATCAATAGACGGAACATCGTTACCTCTCGTGGTTCCACAATTAGTTAGAATTCCCTGATTATCCTTCAATGTCCTAAGCTTCTCATCTAAGAGCACACCAATGGTACGTCGATTGAATGAAGGATCATTGATTGCCTCCGTAGGTCTGGTTTTGCACTATTTTCTGTTGTTTTCTTCTCTTGCCACCTGAAGATCTTTACTAAAAAACAAGACATAAAACTATTTAAAATCAGTACAAAAAGGCTTTAGACACACACAATAGCCAAGTGAAATGCATTAAAAATGTCATGAAATTGTGGCACATTGACACCCTCAACTTAAATTCGTTCTTTGTCCTCAAGTGACGCACAATGATCGTAAACGACACTTGTAGAAAAGTATTCATTTTTAAGCTCTACAAAGAATATGACTATAAAACCTGAATTTTTCTTGATTTAGGGTAGGCCTACTCTCTCAGGCTCGACAAAATAACTCATGGAGATCACATCATGACATAAATTCACCATGGGACAGACACCTCTATTGTTTTTCCCATTACCAAGGTACCAACTTTTTCTTATTGCAACTAGTGCTCTCACTTCAAAAGAAATCCTCATTTTCACACAATGATCATGCATTTTGGGTACAAATATCTTTGTTTCAAAACTCGCAATCAGGAACAAGTTCAACTACAGTTAGTGCTCTACGCCATAGGCTTTCGCTAATTTTCGCTGCTTAGGTTCACCACACTAGACTATAGGGCATCGGTAGGACTTTCTTGGCTTATACTGTAGGCTTGGGTCGCGTGTTGTACATTTGGGTATACTCAGTGATTATCTTCCCCCTTGACATTACCCCTAAGCCTTGTTCCCCTTTTTGTTTCTTTTGACCCCCTCTTCTTTTATTTTTTTCTTTCCTTTGCCTTGTGTCCCTTTTTAGAAATGACTTTCACTTCTTTCGCGTCTTTATCTCATAAAACTCTTTATCTCTATTTTTTTCTTTATTGATTACTTTATTTTTCAACTTTGCATATCTTTCTCTTTCTTAAGCTTTTCTTTTTAAGAACCAACTCTATTCATTCCCATTTTGGGCCTTTTGTCATAATAGACACCCTTAACTCGTGGTTTTCTCATGAGTTGAGGTACACAATACCCGAGATTGGGTCAGGGCCAAGACGAGGTTTCTTTCTGCATTAGCCACTCTCAACCTAGGCTTTTGGCCTAAGTCAAGGTACATATGTCCAAAGAGGGACTGGGGCCAAAACATTGGACATTGGGATCGTGAATTGATGAATTAAAAATTTTGGTCTATTATATTCTCAACATGTTTGGATCAAAACGGAGAGTTTTTTTTAATTTGGTAAACTTCTTTTACGATAGACATTGACTAATTTGAACAGGGGCCTATGATCACTTCCTAGATTCTAGGGTAGATTCTCTTCACAGGACTAACCAGACAAGTTCTAGTTAGGCACCAATAGTCAAACAGTCGAATACTCTTACATTCTCTTGGGACATTGTTGCACTATTCAGATTATCAGATTTCATAGTATAGGTTTTACTTAGAGGTCATGTAGTGGGTGCCTATTTATGTAATGTTTAGAGCCAACACATTTAACTTATCCTAAACTATTCTTGACAGCACTACAATAGACAAGGTATCATTTTTATTAGCCATCACACTTCATTTGTTTTGCTTCTATACTTGTACTCAGTAAGACATGTCGATTTAACAAAAGTTTAAGCACTCTAATGGGGAAAAAGAACAAAGGCAAGAAAACCCTAAGAAAAGATTTTGAGTTGGGCTACGCAGACTTCACCTTATCACTCACTTTCCATTTACCCCATCCCCCCCCCCAAAAAAATTTTTTTTTTTACAATTGTCCCCAATGCATACGAAATAAAAGATGCAGGCTGGTAGGTGAAGCAAACCTATTGCGCATAGCGCCAAAGAACTTTACAAAAATAGGTGGGTCAGGTTTCTCAGATCCTGCAGGATCATCACTTAGGCCACCATCAGTATTGGTGTCACATCCAGGTTTACCCCTAAGACGTAAACGGTGTCATCATCATTTTCAAGGCCTAAGACTAGCCTCTTATTCTCATGTCATTTCATACATAGGTTGAAAAATGCGGAAAATTTAAATCTTTTATTATCATTACTTGGAGGTTTACATAGACCTCTATATACACATAATATATATATTCATATCGAGTATACATAGACCCTTCGTATAGGAAGGTTACATATCCTTCTTCTTTTATTGCACATACATATACGTAAAATATAGAAATAGTCTCAACGATTGTCTCATCTCATACCATCTAAACGATTATGACAATTTGGGCATAGCCCTTACATCAATTCAACGAGACTAGATCATATGAAAGTACAATATTCCACTAAAAAGGAAAGGAATGATAGATTCAATAAGCTCATAACAAAATCCGTAGGCTAGATGATGGCATTGCCCTCGAAAGTTGAGGACCTACCCCACTTGGATGAAAGGAAGAATCCAAGCCTTCAACAATGTCGCCTTCCAAACTCTTCAGTGACCGAAACCTAAAATGTTTGGGGGAAAGGGAAGAAAATGGGGTTAGTACTCCACATGTACTAAGTATAAGATATTATGCACATACACAAGTAAAACATGCTAAAAAGGGACTTTTATTCAAACCATGCTAAATTACCCCTTTAAGGGTCTAATGCAAAGTCAAGTAAGTCATATCAACCAACAAAACATGCTTACTATCTCAACAAGTAATAATTATCCCAACATACTTGAAAACATGATTTACTACAACCCTAACATGAAGGAATAATATCACAAGAATGAATAAGAGTTGAATATATCATAATAAGTAAGACAACTACTCCCAAGTCCTTATCAAGTCAACAAGTGCAATGACCAAGCAAAGCCCCATAACCTAACTCAATCAAGTATCCTCAACAAGAAAACATGACCAATGTCCAACTTTACATATCATAGCATTTAGGTTTACATTTCATCATATATTAACATTACAACCCAAGGAATATTCATAAATGAAATAATCCACATATAGTATCAATAATGTGTCATGGTCATTATAAATACATCATATATTATCAGAACATAAACATATATAAGAACCTCCTCCTAGGAATCCCCTCAAGGCTAACTAGTGCAATGTTTACCTATGGTCCCATACCCCTACCTAGATGAAGTAGACCCCTTAGGTTATCCGAGTTAGAGTTCAAGTCCTTTAATTCGTTTTACCTTTTGGGAACATCTTTCCCTAACCAACATAGACCACTTGATCTAGTGTAGAATCCGGTGTCATAAAACCCTACATCGAAAGAAGGTGGACTACTTGCCAAGGTAGTACCAAATCATGAAACATAGAAACTACGTGGATCCACTAGCTAGTATTCCTATGGGGGCAACATAGTTCAAGAACTAGGAGATATAGTTGGGACCCTCTTTATGCTCCATGCATTATAGTCTCCAATCTCAAGAGTTCCCTATGTGGGAAGGGACAATCCTCAATCTAGTTCACTCAGTGCTAAGCTAGAGACCTTTTTTGAAATGTCTTTAAGCTTTAATTATCAATCATAGCTTAATTTAGACAATAGAGTCTAGCCCTTGTATAATCATCATCATCAATAGCTCAATAGAAATTGTATGAGTATAACTCCTTTCATCACATTTCATATAACTAAGGTCAACATATTAACATTTCATATCATATTAAGGAACATTGCTAGTTTTTAACAATCCTTATATCACATTCACCTTAATCAACCTCACATAGTCAAGGCATTTTAATTCAACATCATACCACCCCATAATCCTAGTATAAGGCATACTCCAATGTAATATCATGACTTCACAATAATTAATAACGACATGAAGTAAAGATAGAGATTTTCTAAGACTTACCAAGTCTTCCTCATAGTCTATCATCAAGGTCTTACCATCAACCGATAACTCAACCCAACTTGGTGAGTAACATCATCACACAATGATAACCAATATCATAACAAAGCCAATTGCATCACTATAACACAATTCATCTTTAGATCACAACCTGAGACAAGATACATAGGCTAATTTGACATTATAAGTCATAACGTAAATCACATCTCAATAACTAGCATGATAGGCCCATAAATAATCTTAATTCAATCATAATAACACCACAGGATAGTAATCAAATCAACAACCAACTCAATTGAATGATCACAATATGATATAGGTCAAGATCACTTCCTAGGGTAAGCGATGGAGGATCATACTCTTCAATTTAGATCAAACCATCAACAATTACCATAAACAAGTTGAATGACATGTTAATCTACTCAATATAACCTAAAGAAATCATCAACAACTCAATTCATAACTTTAATTTCATAATTGAATAAAACCCATAAAAAAATTCAACTTTTTAAAATCTATTTTGAAGGAACCCTTTGAGGAAAGAGTCTCAAGGGTGAATAGAACCTATACCTTAATGTTTGTAAACAATTTGATGGTGAATTCGTCCGTTTCCAGCACCCAACCCTAGTCCATGCTAGTCTTCAATGGTAAGTTCATGTAGAGAGAGAAATAAGAGAGAAGGTAGAGAGTTTATTTGAGAGTTGTCTTTAGATTAATGAGGGTTTGGAGTATTCATATTGGGTCTTAAATAAAATTAATTAGACTCCTATAACCCTTACTTAAACCACCTTACCCCCTAACTAATTAAATGAGACCAACTTAATTTAGAAAGGAAACTCGACCCTCACAGACTAAACCCCAATCGATGGGGCGTCTGTGAGTCGACGGATAGCCCCCCTTCATCCTGCAATCAGTCTTCTTGGTCATAGACTGTGCAGGCGAGTGCTTCCTCCAATTGTCTAAGTGTGGGATGACGGTGGCATCAACACCCCGTAAATCCACACACGGACCGTAGGCTGCAACTTTGCACTGTGTCGATGAATTCAGACGCTGTGCGGTTGAAGGGGCGTTCTCCACCAGCCTAAGTGTGGGACAACAGTGGCATCAACGCCCCGTCGATCCACACACGGGTCGTCTTCTGTCTCGTCGATGCACACTGCTAGGCAGTGTTGTATCAAACTACAGAGGTCCTCCTCAAGGGCCCTTGGTTGGTCCATGGGGAGTCGTACCTGGACGTTTCAACCATGAAACAACTCAAACACCTATTATCTACCTTTCCACCAATTTTCATACATTTCTGACTACTAAAAAATAGTCAAATAGGCTAAGTCACACTAACATCCCTTTGAACCAACTTCCCGAACGTTATGGATGTTCTTGGACGTTTTGATTCTTAAATCTCCTAAATGTCCTATACTCATTTAAAATGGACTTATAAACATTATTTACACATCATGACACTTAAGTTAGGCTTTACAATGTGTCTTGGATTTTCAAGGTGTTACAATTGCCCACATCTATGTCTGCATCATCGCTACTGATCCTCTCTCTACTCACAGGAACAGAACTGGATGCCCCAACATCCATCTGTAGCGCTCTCCTTTGGCGTGTATCCTCATCTACTAAAGAGGACATTCTAGCCCGCTCCATATCTGTCCGCTCTCTCTTGCTTGGATGGGCCTCATTGCCAATTTTAGTAGTGTGTCTAGAGTTGTGCCTCTTGGTACAAACTTGTTTCTCAAACTGTGGCTCAGCAGGTACCTTAAACAAGGCCTCTAGCAGAGTTTCCTCAGCTCGCTCAGTGGGAGAACTCTCTGGATCAGTCCCCACATCTCCAAGATGATGTTAACATCGCCTCGCAGGCAGGGAAGCTCAGACTGAATAGTACTGAGGTAAGTGGCAGGGGCTGGAAAACTCAAAAGTGTCATGCATTTTTGAATCGCCTGAATTTGTTGCTCGGCCTTCTCGGCTACCTGCTTCTCTGTGCAGTCCTCTGCATCTGCTATGGATTTCTGCACCCAGGGCTGAATGTGATGGAGTAGGGTGGCCATATTTGCCTCTAACTTTTGGACTCGAGCTAGAGGGACTAATGCTAAAGCTGGTGGTGTGGATATTGAGATCTAGGGGCCCTGCTGGCTGCATGTGAGGAGGAGGCCAGAGTGGAATCTTCATGCTTTGGTATGGCACTGCCATCGCTCAGTGGTGAACCTCATTTTGGGGACCTCGTCGGGTTGCTACTTTATTGGCGTCATCTTTGATGAAGCCGATATCAAATGTCCCCGCTGGTTGATGGAGTCTATCACACATCCAATTGGCATTCCAACATCCCTACATATCTGGAAGATAAGACACAGAAAGGGGTAAGTGGCACAAGTCTTGAATGTCCTCACATGAATCTCCTCTATAATCATCCTAGCGAAGTCTATCTCTAGTTCACCTACCAATGCTACCACCATCACCTCCCTATCTCATGAAAGTACATTGTTGGATTTTGTGGGCGATAATCATTGTTAAACCAACAACCAAAAAAACATGGCCACAAAAGTGAGGTGGCCTGCATGATGAGCCCTCGGGGATCTATAACCCATTGAACCCTCTCACCATCTATTGTGATATATCGGGCCATCCGTTTTCTAACCACCTCACTCTTCCCAAAGTTCCTCTAAAACTCACCACTCTTAACAATATCCCACCTGTAATCATACTCCGATGTATTGCGGTTCCACTATGAACTGGTGGAGGGGCGGTATAGAAAGCAGCGGATGGTGGTTTTTGATATGTCAAACCGGCACCCCTAGACTAGTGTAGAAGTTAGAGTGTCTTGTTTGGCGGGTCTTTCCCGCTTATTGATTCACCCTGAAAGAGTGGATACGTAGGAGGAATAGACATCTTGAGAACCTCTGGAGATCAAAGATTTTGTCCAAGTCCCAAGCCATTCAGTCTTATTTTTGGTGATCAAAGAGTCAGTGCGCCTCTGGGACTATGTGCAAACTCCATGTGAGGACGCAATACTCCTCACTGATCAGTCGAGTCATCAACCCCTTCTCATTGGCAATTTTAGCATGCATGTATACCTCCCAATTCTCTTCACGCACCATCGGTTTGGTTCATAGCCAATCAGAGTGGGGTAATCCATTCAGGGTGTAGGTGCAACCTCCAAAATAGTGGCCTCAATAGATGAGGCTTCTTCTTCTTGATCCCCTTATCTAGTGGCTCCCTGAGAGTTGGAACCGGAGGTAGTGGCTTATTTGGAATCTGAGGCTTGGGCCGACCATGAACCTAAAGCAGTGGCAGACTCAAACCTGGATGCGGATCCCCCCTCTAAACTAAAGGCAGCCTTAGTTGGTGACTCGATCAGTGTGCTCTCCTCATTAGACTAGGAGGCAGTGACTACGTCACGGTGCACCTTTGGGGTTGCCCCTAGTAGCTTGGGACGCAGCTGCTGGGGTGTGTCCACTTGTAGTAACATATCCTAGATCCTTCTCATTATTGGTATCTTCATTTCTCAATCGAAATATGGGGCGACCAATTTTAATTTGCCCTTCTTTTAGTAGACACTGACGTTCTTTTGAGCCATTGGTACTTGTGAAGTAGTTGTTAGTACCATGAAGCACAACGATACACTCGAAAACAACGGGATAAAAAATAACATGAAAATAAAAAATACAAAATCTATACTGCAGAGTCAGATCGATGAGACCCATCGATGGACCGTAGTTCAAATCCGTCATTTGACACTTATAATCATTTTGGGATGGGATGAAAAATAGGTTCTTTGATGGAAAAGGCAGACGTGCATAACAACTCGTTGATCAATATACGGATCCTAGTTCACTTTCGTTGATTGACACTTAGGAATATTTCTAGGTGTGGCAATTGACAGACCCCATCGAGAACCGTTGATCAATCGACGGTTCGTGGTGGGGTCTCGTACTGAAGGCTTTTGACAGATTTCAGGCCTTGCCAAGTCCAATTTCTGAGTTTCTCTAGTGATCCCTTTCTAAACAATCTAGTTTAAACCTGTTTTTCACACACCAAATACTAGTTCATCATTCCTAGAGTTCTTAGTTCGTGCAAGAATCAAACACAATTGATTAAAAACGTGGAACCCTAAGTCAGAACTTCCAGCAACACTGAGACACACAACATTTTAGATCGTTAAATTCGCTACACAACCAATGTCTTTCATCCTAGGGAAGTAATTATGCAACTATAATCATGCAAATTAACTTAGTTCAGTCACATGGTCAAGAACCACTCCCGAATTCCTATATTCAACTAAGAACGAGAATTCAAAGTTAAAAGAAATCAAAGTACCTTTCTAGCATTATAGAATAGTGTGGTTGTGTGACCTTAGTCATATGAACTCTGATGAAGTAGCCTACGCGTCCGAACCCGATCACCGAACTCTTGAGAATGGAAGAAGAGAATTTGGGGGAGAAGATGTTTAGGATTGTGGGGAAATTGATGGGACAAATGATTTTACAAGATGGGGAGGTTAATTGGGAGTGAAACAAGGAAAAATTGATGGGACGAAATAGCTTAAATAAGGAAGTTTGAAAGAAAATGTAAATAGGTAAGGAATTTGAAAGAGTTGGCTTTTAATATAACCATTCAAGTTAGGTTGGATCAGTGGAAAACTTGGATCCACAGAACCCCTTCGATAGTTTTTTTATCAACGTCCGTCAATCTCTCTTAGACTTAGAAAAAATTTTATACTTACCTGAGATCTACAGAAACCATCGATGGTCCGTCGATTGAACCACAGGCCGTCGATGGAGTCCATAGACCTCTGCACCAGACCATTTTCTACAAATTTTAGCTTTTGCCTCATGCACATATATATCCAATTAGGTCATTCTTTTTGAGTTTTCTTGGACACTTTTTAGACACAAACCCGACACTTAACTCTAGCAAACACTAATACACACCAGAATGAAAAAAATTTCCTAAAAGAAACAATAAGACCTAATGGTACTTAGAGGGTACACTTTAGGTTTCCTCCCAAGCAACGCTTGATTTAACATCGCGGCGTCAACCCTTTTGTTAACACTTACGACATGCCCGAGGTAGATCTTTGTCCTTTGTCCATTGACTGTTAACTTTGTGCCTTACTTGTTCTCAAGCTCAACCGCTCCATGTGACAACGCCTTGGTGATGAGGAATGGTTCTGTCCATTTGTACTTGAGTTTTTCGGAAATAAGCTCAACCTTGAGTTGAATAGAAGCACCAAATTACAAACAAATTCTCTCTTTTCAATTCTTTGGTCGTGATACTTTTTCATCTTCTCTTTGTAGATGGATGAACTTTCATGTGCTTTTAGACAAAACTCATCAAGGACATTCAACTCATTTTGTCTTTGTTGTGAAACTTTGGTGCAATAAAATTCAGTATCTTCATCGCCCACATTGCCTTGTGCTCTAGTTCGACCGATAAGTGACAAGCCTTTCCATATACAAGTTGGTATAAAGAAGGACCTATGGGGGTCTTGTATGCAGTGCGGTAGGACCAGAGAGCATCATCTAGCCTCCTAGACCAATCTGTCCTATTCGCACTCATTGTTTTCTCCATAATCTGTTAGATCTCCCCATTTGGCATCTCAACTTACCGCTAGTCTATGGGTGGTAAGGAGTAGCCACATTGTGGAAAACACCATATTTTTCCAGAATCCCTTTGAATAGCTTATTACAAAAGAGCGAGCCTCCATTACTAATGATGGCCCTTGGTGTACCAAATCTGGAGAAAATGTTTTTTTTAGGAATGCGGTGACACTCTTTCCTTTATTGTTGGGGAGTGCAATTGCTTCCACCCATTTCGACACATAGTCCACCACCACAAGATTATACTTCATCCCATGAGAACTCACAAATGGACCCATGAAGTCAATACTCCATATATCAAATAGCTCAATCACCAAAATGGGATTCAAGGGAAGCTCTTGCCTCTTTGCAAATTCCTCCATCTCGTTGGCACCGATCACATGATTTAGTGAAATCATGAAAATCTAGGTGAATGGTTGGGCAATAAAACTCACACTGCAAGATCTTATGCGCAGTTCATATATCACTCTGGTGCCCACCCACAGGCGATGAATGACACGCCTCCAAAAAAATTCAACATCTCAACCTCAGGCATACAATGGCGAATAATCCCATCGGCAAAACTCCGATATAAGTAAGGCTTATAACAAAATAATTTTTTTACATCATTCATGAACTTTTTCGTTCGGTGGAAGGTCAAATCTTATGGAACCAAATCACTTGCCAGATAGTTTGAAAAGGTTGCGAACCATAGGATGAGATCCTGAGAAGCAACTAATACATGTTCATCTGGGAATGCATCATCACTTTCAGTCTTTTCTCCCTATTCACGCATAGCTTTATCCTCCAATCTAGACAAGTGATCGGCTACTTGATTCTTAGTCTTTCTATGTTTCACCTCAAAATCAAAATCATGCAGAAACAATACCCATCTGATCAACCTTATCTTCGCATCCTTCTTCCAATCAAATATCTCAAAGTAGAATGTTGGTATGCACTATGACCCTCGTGCAAAGCAGATAGAAGCGAAATTTCTAGAATGCAAACACCATTGCAAGAAGTTCATGTTCAGTTAAAGTGTAGTTCTTTTGGGGTTCATTTAGAGCTTTACTTGCATAGTATATGGGGTGAAGGATTCTATCCCTTCTCTGTCCCACTACCACACCAAGTGCAACCCCACTCGCATCACACATAACCTCAAATGGATCAATCCAATCTAGTGAAATAACAATAGGCGCGGACACCAACTTCTCTTTCAACTCTTTAAATGCTTTCAGACAGAGCTCATTGAAATAGAACATACATTCCTTCTCAAGCAGTTTGCACAAAGGATGTATAATTTTTGAAAAATCCTTAATAACCCTCTGATAAAATTAAGCATGCCCAAAAAAAATTTCTCACACCCCTGACATAGATGGGTGGAGGAAGCTTCTCTATCACCTTCATTTTGGCTTGATCAACTTCTATCCCCTACTCCGTGATATGATGGCTGACACCATGCCTTCTTTCACCATAAAGAGACATTTCTTCCAATTTAGCACCAAATTACAATCCTCACATCTCTTGAGAACCTCAGCCAAATTATTCAAGCACCGATAAAAAAAGTCAGTCACTACAGAAAAACAATCCTTGAACACCTCAATAGTGTCCTCCACCATATCAGAAAATATCGACATCATACAATGCTGGAAGATAGCCGGTGTATTACACAACCCAAACAGCATCCTTTTGAATGCAAAAGTCCCATAGAGACAAGTGAAGGTGGTCTTTTCTTGATCTTCTATGGCGATAGAGTTCTGATTGTAGCCCAAATAGCCATCAAGAAAGCAATAACAACCCTTGCTGGCAAGTCTGTCTAACATCTGATCAACGAAAGTAATGGGAAAATGGTCTTTCTCATTCCAAGCATTCAACTTTTGGTAGTCCATGCAAACTCTCCATCTGTTCACCAGCCTCATCCGAACAAGCTCGTTTCCTTTAATTAGGTACCACAGTCATCACACCCTTTTTACGCACACAATGAACATGACACACCCAACTACTATTCACAATAAGTTAAATGACTCCATCATCCAACCACTTGATAATTTCCTTTTCCACTACTTCTTGCGTAGGTGGATTCAAACTTCTTTGGTGCTCAATACTTGGTTTGTGATCTGGCATGAGTTGGATTTTATGGGAACAAATACTGGGAGGGATCCCAATAATATACGCAACAGTCCAACCAATGGCTCTCTTGAAACTTTTCAACACCGCCACTAAGTACTCTACTTGTTGCCAATTCAACTCTGTTGCAATGATCATCGCCAAAGGGTCATATCTACCTAAGAACACATACCTCATATGAGGTAATAGAGCCTTAAATTCTAATTTTTGGGCCTCCACAATAGAAGGTCTCGTTGGTGGAGACTTACGATGCTTCATATCCAATTTCAATTTCTTCGGCATTGACTGATATTCATTTTGTTCAAATGCATCCACCAAAGAATCATGCCCTTCAATACTATCACTATCAAAATTCATGATGACCGCTGCTAGTGCCTGAACGCCCAGTCAGTCTTCAATTTGCACTTCAGATACACTCTAAACTTTGTAGGATATAGCAGATACTATTTGGAGCTCAGCGTCACCACGCTGCGTCGTGGATCTAAAAGTATTGAAAGTTGCTTCTTCATTGTTCAATCTGAATTTCACCCAGCCTTTCTCAATATCGACCAATGCACATCTAGTGTCAATTAATGGTCTCCCAAAAATAATGAGAAACTCAAAATCAACCTCACAATCAAGAATCACAAAATTGACCGAAAAGATGAACGACTCGACTTTCACAAGAACATCATGTAGTATACCTATGGGCCTCTTCACAGTTCACTCAGCCATCAGTAACTGCATCGTAGTAGGCTTTGGGTTGCCCAATCCTAAATTATTATATACGGACAACGACATGAGATTTTTGCTCTCACCAAGATCATATAGCGCCATAGCAAAGTGGAGAAACCATATAGTATATGGAATAGTGAAAGCACGCGGATCCTCCACCTTCTGTAAAAGAGACCTTATATCAATACCACTACAATGCTACATTCTGTCATCATGCTCAAAACTCACCAACCTCTTCTTTGTCACCATGTTCTTCATAAACGTAGCATAAACCGGGCATTTTCTGCAAATCCTCTATTAACTGGACATTGATGGCAAGCTATTTCAACATAGTGAAAAACCATCGATATTTACCATATTCTATTTTTTTCACTAATCACTATGGGGTTGGTGGTAGAGTTCTATGGATGGGAACGACTTTCTAAGATAACTCTGCTTCTTTTGATATCGCATCACCCAACTCTCCATCAGCTTCTACTACCTTATCTTCCTTTCTAATATCACCTTCAACTACAAACAACATAAGCGGATCAATGATCTGATTACCTTCTCGAGTAGTGATTGTGATGCAATGCCCATCATTCTTTGGATTATGAATAGTGTTGCTTGGGAGAGTGCAAGGGTGGCGTGTGTTCACAGTAGTAAGTAACTAATTCATCTGTAGCTAAAGATGATTTATTGATAATGCATGTGCATCTACCTTTTGTCCAATGAACTATAGGTCACTTCTCATATTCTTGACATTCTCATTAGTCGTCTCAAACCTCATCATCATCTTCTGATGCATATCCTCAACCGCGCCATACTACCTCCACCATTCCTAGGGGTAGCTTCTTGATTTCAGGGCGAAACATATGAACCATCCTTCTCAATCCTTTTACCATAGTTAATCCGGTTGAAGTTGTTGTCGCGATTATAGTTCCCATCTCAAACATATTAACCTTTTGGTTGTAATAACCATAGTTCTGACCTTGGTTTTCTTGACCTTAGCACCAATTATCTTAATTGGAACCTTAGGTTTTTGGTCGGGAATCCCCCGTCTAATCATTAACTATACATGTATCCTCTTAATATTAATACTCATCTGCTGGTGGTAGTGGTTTAGCCAAATAATTTAGGACATTCACTTTCTCTACGACTCTGCACACATGCTTCCAGACAAACTCTAATTTACTTCTTATATGCATAATCTCTTCATGAATCTCATCCGCATTTGAGTTCTTTGTAAGGTGTACCGCCAAGGTGTTTCACCCAGTGTCCAACTTTCTAGTGCTCTGAGATTTATTGTTGCGAGATATCTTTGCCAACTTCTCTGCAATCTCAACATATGTGCATACCCCATAGGAGCTACCGACAATACCATCAAGCACTACTTTGTTATTGTCATCTTGACCTCTGTAAAAGTAATCTTTGAGTGACTCATCATCAATGCAATAATTTGGCACACCCCTCACGAATGCAGTAAATTTGTCCCAAGAGCTATCACCGACTCTCTGGGTAATGACATAAAATTGTTCACCTTATCCTTGTGGTTGAGCTTCTTCGACGCTGGATAGTACCTCGCTAAGAACACATCTCTCAACTAGTCCTAAGTATAGATAGAGTTGTAGGGCAACTTAGTGACCAAATAGCAGCACCTCCTGTTAGTGATAAAGGAAACACTTGGAACATGCTGACATTTATATCTAGGTCTTGTCTACCCACACAACTTTTTTAAGACAGGCCTAGGATTGGATATATGAGCATGTGGGTCTTTCGATGGAATTCCCTAAAACAAGACCCTCACTCTGAGCATCTGCATTAAGACACTCGTCATAATATTATGTGTCCAGGAGGCAGCGGTTGTAGGACGAGAGGTCCATCAGAGTCTGCAATGTTGACATTACCCTTATAGTAAACCTAAAGTCATGGGGGAGCTTGAGGTTGCACCCTAAAGGCATCACCTAATTGATTCTCAATGTGTGCCTGATTGTGTGCATCAACTGGTTATGGAGGCAGATGGGCTGCTCCATCACCTAGATTCCTATGTTAGGGTTCCTCTCAGCTCCCTGTACTTGGCATACACTAGAGCTAGACCTCAGGAAAAAACAAAAACAAAAAGTAAAATTAGGAAATAGTTGACTAAATTTCAATGATGTGATTAAAATTAATATAAAAGCAAGATTCTCCAGAAGCGGCGCCAAAATTTGATATGCTCAAATTACACCTTCCAAAAGAAGTATCAGGAATCCTTATCATGTTACGAACCCAACTCATAGGCTGAGGTCAATCCCACGAGGAAAATGGTTTAGACTTAACTTTAACTCACAATTATATCTATTTAGTCAATGTCTTTCCAAAACAAATAAGTAAAGGTTGGGTTTGTGAAACAAAATTTTTCAATAGTGTAGTTAACAAGTGAACAAACGTGGACTGTGTTTGTTATCAAGATGGGAGGTTAACTAGGGTATATGTGTTCCCCACAGGTTCATAATGCAATATTCCTAGCAATAGCAATCCTTTGATAGTATATTACATGCAAAGCGATACATTAGGTATCTCTAAATCATTGGTCCGACATCATGAGAATTTCACCCCACACCTTGGTCCAGCTATGTTTGTATAATTTACTAACCATTACCATTACCTCATATTAGACATCATAATCGATCTATGACTTAGTTATTACTCTGGACCAATCGAAACTAGCCTATTATATAGTATCACACTAAATATATGTTGATAATTCTTTTCTTATTAACCACCTCTTTGGTCCGACAAGTAGCAACAAGGCGAGTTCTAACATTTTCCACCGTTAAAAATAAATCTAAACGAACAAAATATTAATGCATGAAAAACACTATTCAAGAATTGCTTAATTACATGGATTACTTTGTTATTACCCATGGTTTCCTCAACCCTAGTTGTGGATTTAGGTACACATACTAGCAAGATAACAATTCATTGTTTTGTATGAAAAAAATCATGAAGTTACTTCACAAGGAGAATAAACCGATAAATTTAACTTGAAATCGCAAGAAAAATCCTTCAAACCCATTTTGAAAATCAATTAATTGTTTAAGTTAGAAATATAATATCCACTACTCAAACAAGAACAAAAGTAGTAGTATCTTACCCTAAAAATGAGGTTTGAATACCCTATATATAGAAACCAAAGTCTTAATGAAAAAGAAATTTAAATAAGGAAAGTTTTGTTCAGGTATGCAGATTTAATCGATGAACCAAATGACGGACCGTCAGTCTATCGACAGTGCGCAGACTATCCATCAGTCAGGACATAGAAATATTTTTACTCTCTGGATGGGACCCTCTCTGAATCAAATGACACACAAATAATACGGTATGTCGATCCATCTACGGGCCTTCAATGCCCTTCATAGCTCCATACTTAGAATCTTCCAAAATCAAGTGCTGGAACCTCATCTGAACAAAACTACGGTTCACCACGATGGTCTGTTGATAAATCAACGGACAATAGCTTCCTCTAGTGGTTTAACCCGTAGTCTGACTTCCCTGATTTTCCATCAATGTCTTGAGCTGCTCATCTACGATAACACCTACGGTCCGTTGATTGAACGACGGACCATCGATTGCCTCCATAGGTCAAGTTGTGCACTATTTTTAGTTGTTTTCTTCTCTTGCCACCTGAACATTTTTTGCGCAACATAAGACAAAATAACTAGTTTAAATCACTACAAAAAGGCTTTAGACACACACAAATCATAAGTGAAATGCATTAGAAATGTCGTGAAATTGCGGCACATCAACTTGTTCTTGTTTTAATGCAGGATTAAGATAATGGTGGATTAGTTTAAATAAAATTAGTGACTTATCTTCTCCAGTGCACTATCTTCATCTCTTCTCTTACATTCGCAACTTTTTTTTCATTAGCCCTCCTTCTTTATAAGTTTCAACAACTATTGCCAACCATTCGTTGATTGCTCACTTGCCCCTTAATTTCTTTTACGATTTTTTTGACAGTCAAAAATAGCCATCATACTCCTAAAGATTTCTCCCGAGTTAAGGTGCACAATGACATTTCTAGGGCAAGGTCAATCATAATGGTATTCACTAAGTTCGCCACCTTCAACTTGGTTTCTCTAATTCGAAGTGCAGAATGTCCTAAGGACTAGTGGAAATCTTAAATTTACAATAATGGGGTATTATTTTACCTCATTTTTCACAATAAACATTTCGACTATATTTAATCATTCAATTGTTTTTGCCGTTCTTCCCAACATAGTGCATTAGGTATTGGGATCAAAGCTAGTGGTATCAATAAAAGGCATTCAACTTATTATCTAGGTTAGAACGCCTTCAAGGATAAAAGGATCAATTAGGATATGCTAGGGATATTCTTTCAAAACACGATCAATTTTCAGACAATTCAAAGAAGTCCTATTATAATAATTTAAACATCACAACACTTTTATTTTGCTTCAATAACAATCTCGAAAAGTTCTTGACTTAGATGCATTCATGGACATTATACAAAATGCACAGATCATGGAACAGTTTATATCCAGAATTGATCAATCACATCACACAATCATATCAAGGACAAGGTAAGATTACGCTTAAGTTGCACATTCAAATCATATACAAGAATTCAACTACATTCATATAAAAATTTCAACACTGCTTTTCATACATACTCCTTTCTGACTTTCAGCTTTTGCACAACCAAACCTAAGCCTAAATCATGAAACTTCCCTTAAGACGGTCATCAGCCATCTATGATTGGGCATCCTAACTCAACTATAACTACAAAATCAATCCTATACAAAAAAAACACTTTTTAAACTTTGTACTGTTCAATGGGACTATCCTTGGCTAAAGAATAAAAAACAACTACCATGGTACCCCAAATAAAAAAAATAATGACAAAGATAGACTCTAACAATTTTCAACAAAAAAATATATACAGAACAAATATGTTTTCCACCCTCACCCCACACTTATAAGACAATGTTGTCCCTAACAATTTACAAGAAATCAAAATAGTTCTAAAGGTATTGTTAAGTCTTTTCCTGATCAGTCTTCCATAAAATCACCCCCCCCCCCTCAGCCTCATCACTGGCCTGAGAAGAATCTATGTCCTCCTCTATGTTAGAATCCACATCTAAGCAGATGCACTTTTTCTTTCATCGATCAGATTTGATTCTTGATCGGCTCCCAAAACTCACTATCAATGCCTAACAATATCTTAGCATCCTCACTTAAAGGAAAACACCTGTAGACCTTGCCAACTTCCATATGAGTAGATGGTTGGCATCCAGTATGGTGTCCTAGCATCTAATGCATACATCCTTTCCATGATCAGCTCATAACTCCTATGGCGCTCTCCGGTGGTGAGGGTAGGGCTCAATTCATTTCAGTCCTCTTAGTCTGTGTAATGTCAATCGATGTTGGGCATAGAGGAATCATGTAGTCCAAATGTTCTTCGTGTTGTAAAACGCTCAAAATGATGTAGGACAAACTAGAGCTTCACATGTACTTATTGACTTATTAATGGGTTAAAATAATTAAGAATAACATTAGAAGTCATTTTTAAGGAGTTTGGATGTTGAACGTCAAAGAACGACCAAGATGTTCGGAAACTATTCGTGTGTGTGTGCTAGGGTGCCTTTGCAAGTTTTATGTGTTTTGATGTGTCGTTTGGAGACTAAAATGAGTTAAAGGGACCCTAGAATCTAGTTGGTCATGTTTAGGGTCAAAAATTTTGGGTATGAATCCCCATGGAACACCCTAAGGGTCCTTGAGGAGCACCAAACCATTGCCATGAAGCTTCCAAAAATAGCCCAAACGACGACTCGAATGAACAACCCTTTGATCAATTGATGCCCCATAAAAAAACGAAGAAGATCCACACATAGTTGTAGGAGAATAGCCCCCATTTTTGGGATTCCTTTATCCAAACAACGAAGTAGTAGGATGGTCCGTCGTCCAACCAATGCCCTTTCAATGGGATGAATCATTTTGCACCTGCAACTTTCTACAGGTTCTCGGCCAGCCTAGGGGTGAATTGGTAAATTAACCCCATGTCCTAATGAAGTCATAGATGGTTAATTTAAATATTTTTAAGTATTTTAACTTAGTTCAAACACTTAAACCTAAATTTAGATTTCAGTTTTCAAAATCAAAACCTCTATCCCAAGTAAAGTTCTATCATGACTCCATGGGAGGTTGAAGTCAAGTTGAAGCTACGGTTGAAGAACTCCATTGATTCCTTCATCAAATTTTGTGGGAATTATACTAATAAGTTATTCTAATTCACCCTTGATTCTTCTATCATTCAAGGAGCCAATCCAAAGGCTTTTCAAAAGATTTCAAAATCCTAAAAGTTCATATTTCGAATTCTAAGCATGGGTTTTTGCATTAAAACGTTGTCATGGATGAAT
The DNA here is from genome assembly GCF_001406875.1 of Solanum pennellii. Lineage (NCBI taxonomy): Eukaryota > Viridiplantae > Streptophyta > Magnoliopsida > Solanales > Solanaceae > Solanum > Solanum pennellii. The sequence goes on along the minus strand of NC_028641.1, from coordinate 48,840,898 downwards.
TATAATGTTTTCAATGTTAACTTTTATGAATTTATGATTAAAAAAACTCCATGAAGCTATGATCATCCTAATTCTCTAATTTCGGCTTATAAAGTGGGTTTGATGAATGTGATTGGACATTATTAGAATTTTATTTATACTAAGTTGTATTGTAGTTATCTATTGTAATTTATTAATAATTATGAGGAATTGATGGAGAATTGATAAAAGGTGATCAAGGCTTGAATAAAGGGTAAGTTGACCTAAATTGTTCTACTTCTTCTTGAAATTATATTGTGTGGTATGGTCCACTTGTGGTGGTGGTGTTTACCTAAGGTATATGAACATATATGTGAATATGGTAATGGCCTTTAAGGCATTGAATACGACATAAAGTGATGTTATTAAATATATATATATATAGATATGTCTTATGAAATTATGAATTGGGATCTTGAAGATATTATGACTAATTGAAGTATGATGTGAATGTTATGTATGATTGTATGTGGATTACAATTAATGTAGTATGATCATATTTAGAAGACAATGTTATGAATGATTGTGGGTATGTGAAAGGTTATCTCACATATACTAACACACATAATGAATGAATGAATGCAGCTAATGAAAATGTAAGGAATGAGATTCTATTGAAAGGTTTTCTCAGTGGAACTCTAATTAATGAAAAAGGGATATTTTGAGGTGGTCACTCTTTGTGAGTTGAGATATAGTGTTATTAGTAACCTCAATATTACTAAGGTCTTTCCAAAGAATGAATTATAGGTTGGAGGTGGGATACTCTTCGTGAGTAAAGATGTAGTATCCAAAAGTAACCTCTAGATATAAGTAATCTTCATGAGTTTAGATGTAGTACTTAGTAGCAATCTCTTAACCGATATCTTAATGAATGTAATGAATCTCTAACACTCTATGGGGATTTATTATTATAACCAAGAGGATTTGACAAAGGGGTGGATACTCTTTATGAGTTTACATATAGTAGCCAACTGTATGTTTTTAGAATAGGTACTTTTCATTAGTTGAGATATAGTCCTTAGAAGCAATCTCCTCACCCATTAACTATTCGCCAGCATAGCTATTGGTGTTCCATGTAATGGCTAAAAGAATGACCCTACCTTAGGCAAGTGGGGATCCCTCATCTGGTAGGGATAAATACAGGGATTCCATGTAGAGATATCATGGTTTATGTTGATTAAAGCTGGCCTCTAAAAATGAATATAATGAATTAGATCTTTCTTAGGGTATACACTTAGGGTTAGTGGTGGAATGGGATGCCATCTATGCATTGCATAAGTAGACATTTGGAGGGATTCTTGGGAAGTCCTTGTAATGTAAATGAATGAATGGAATACTATATAATGTTAATGAAGTAAGTTGACTTTATATCTAATGTTAATGAAGCATGTTGATCTTATTTCTGATGTTGATAAAGGCTGTGTAAATGATTGATTGTGATGTGCCTAGTCTATCGTGATTCCTAAGGAGCACTAAGTGGGAGTAGTAGTATGGGATGATACACACATTGCACTAGTTAAACTTGGAGTAGTCTCAGGGGAGGGTCTTTACATGAAGTTCTTAAATGCATGCTTGTTTCCTCTAGTAATGAATGTTGACTTGTTGAGTTGTGATTAAAAGGAAGTATCCTTATCTTTGGTAGTCTTAAGGATCACTTAGGTATTTATTTAAGATGTTTTATGGGTTGTCTCTTCATGTTCTACCTAGGTGAGTCTTAGGATAACCTTCGATAGAGGGTCTAAATGACTAATAGGTTACTTAGTGAAAATGGCTATACGTTTAGAACTATTGAAGTATTACCTTGTATGTTGATGATGACTTGTATGATGTCTTGTGAACTTGATTCATGTGGTTTTATAAAAATAGCATGAAGAGCATATTTTAATTAAAATGTTCTCTTTTAAAGCATGTTTTTGCTTATTGCCATACTTAGTATATTAATTGTACAAACTCCATATTCTTTTCTATTTCTACAGGTATAGATGGAACGAAGTGAGGATCATAGAGTTGAAGCTTAGGAAGTAGACTATTCTCTCAAGTCTCTTGGTACATCGTCATATGTTCGAGGACGTGGATGTTATTTCTAGTTTTCTTTCTATTAAAGACTTTGTTTTAGAGATGAGATTCTCTTCTATATAAGGTTCGTGACCCTATGATAATAAGATGTGTCTAAAATGACTTGTGATTATAAGACTTATTTTCTTACATTTTATGAAAGAGTTTCTTATTTACTATATTGTGAAAATTTTTAATTCCGCACTACTTTTCAAAGTTTTTTGATGAATGAAAGATAAAAGGCTTGTACAAAACGTCAGAGAAGTCATGTACACCGTGTTACTTGTGGGGGTACTCTCGATCGTACGAAACTTGGTATCAGAGCATAATGTTATGGATATAGTATTAGGGTCCAAAGTCTCACAAGCTATGTATAGTAAGGGTGGCAGCGGAACCGGTATTTACCAGTTACCAGTCCGGTCTGTCCCGGTTTCGGTTCAGTGTTGGTTCGTCCCGGTATAGACCGGTTCTTTCTGATTCCGGGACAGGTACCGGGACGGAAATCGTTATTTCCCGGTTCCGGAAATTACCGGTCTGGTCCGGTCCAGCCCGGTTAATTTTTTTTAAAATATATATATATATATCCGTTAATAGCAGTTGGGTAACGACTAGTGCCCCCCCCCCCAACGGCTATTTGAGTAAAATTTCAGCCAATAGGAGTCCTACCCCACCCCAAACTTTTTTAATACTCTACAGTTTTAAAAATCACACTTTAACCCCTTTTTTACTTATAAATACCCCTAAATTTCATTCTTTTAAATCTCAAAATCATCTATTCATCTTCTACTCTCTCAACTCTCTCCTGTCTACTCTCTAATTCTATAATATATAATATCTTAAATTCTGGTGTTGCCTTATTTGGTCTTTGAAAATTAGATTTGGAGCTTCAAAATTCAATTTTCAACTTTCCACGTTCAGCTTTCGGAAGTCATTTTAAGTAGACGTTCGGTACATTCGTTCCAACTTTTATTTTACATTTCATATATATTTAAATAATTATTTATTTATTTTGTGATTTATTATTTGCATTATATTTTTCGTATTATATATAATATCACGTTCAATTTTTTAATATGGATTTCGGTAAAAATATTGTTCAAAAAGGAAAGGAGAAAAAAGTGCATTAGAGCGTGTAAAAAATATGTGTAACTTTACATCATCCGATAATGCAAAAACCGGTAGTTCTTCTAAATCAAAAACTAAAAAATCTACTATATTTAGAATAAATACGGATGATTATACACATGTTGATAATATGATTTTTAATATTGATAGTAATTCAGGATTAGATCCTTATCATGAACATTTACAACATCGCTTTGGTAATTTTGATGAGGATTTGCCTAGTGATAATGAATGATAATGATATTTATAATTATACTGATACTCCTACTTTTGATGATGATGATGATGAAACTGAGCCACCAACGGCTACTAATACTCCCAGTCCCGCTCCCCTTCGTTGTCCTGCCTGTTCCCCCATTACATCCTAGGCTAAGGTAGAACGTGTTAAAAAATCGTTGTTTGGCAATTTATGACACAAAACGAAGATAAAACACAAGCTATTTGTAATAAATGTAAACATAGATTAAATCAAAAAACTGTTGGTAAATCTGGCGGGACGGGACATTTGAGTAGTCATTTAATGTCTTGTTGTAAAAATAAATTTTTGCATGCTAAAGCGGTAGCGGAAGCTAAAAAAGACGGTACCCCCCTTCCTGAAAATGTAGGAGTAGGCGAATCTAACATGGTACAAACACAATTAAATCCATCTAATGTTTCTGGCTCTAGTTTACCACTTTCATATAGTAGAGAAAAAGATCTTGAAGAACTAGCTAAAATGATATGTGTTATGGGTTAGCCATTTAGTTTTGCTGAAAATCCCGATTTTATACATTGTATTCAAATTGTATATAATTCAAATTTTAAAGGTTTTGCTAGAAATACAATAAAAAGATTGTATTTGATTATCATGCACAACATTTTCAATATCTTCATTGTCTATTTTATTATAATACTTGTAAAATAGCTATTACTTCTGATATGGGTCATAGTGTAAACGGTAACGATTATTTGACTGTTACTGCACATTAGATTGACAAAAATTGGTATATGCAAAAAAGAGTTTTAGGTTATAAATGTTGTCAAATGCAAAAAACCGGTAGTTATATTGCTCAAACTATTTTATATATTTTACAAAGTTATGGAATATGTGATAAAATAAGTAGTATAACCTTAGATAATGCTTCAAGTAATAATGCTGCTTTTGAATAGTTAAAACCTACACTTTGTCCTTTCTATGGTGATAATTATCATATTAGGTGTACTGCACATATATATAATTTGATGGTTAGAGATGGTTTACATATGTATGATAATGGATGTAGGAAAGTTGAAAATGCATGTCATTTTATATTTAATGTCAAGTTAAGTCTAGGCGTAAAGATTTTTAAAATCGTTGTTTTAAAAATAATCTTCCACCTAGAAAAATTCCAAAAACAGTGGCTACTAGATGGAATACTTTATATGAAATGCTTGTAGTCGCCTATGAGTATCGAATACCCTTACAAATGGTTTGGAATGCTCATAATTCTGATATGACATATAGACTAGATGATAATGATTGGCGTGATATAAATGAACTTATAGATTTCCTAAAGGTTTTTTACATAATTGCAAAAAGAATATTTGTACTTTATAGTGCATCAATTTGTACTGTTTTGCCTGATATTTCTATGATTTCTTCTAAATTATATAAATTTAAAAAGAATCCATGATTTCAACAAACCATTGAAAAAATGATTCTAAAATTGAAAAAAAATATTATATTCCTATTCCTTAAATTTATTTAACTGAATGTTTGTTAAACCCTAAGTATAAAGATGTAGGTGCATCAAAAATGGTTGACAAAATGTATTTCAACATAGATATTAATGATGTATTATAAGAAATTCCTAGTTTTCAACAAGTTAAAGATAGCATAAAAATTGAAGCTAGAAAATTGTATGATTTATATAATGCTAATATGAATTTATCAAGTGAAAATGAACCTCAAAGCTCTAGGAGTAGATTTGATGAAAATAATATTGATGATTATTTACAAGATTATCTTGAACTTTCTAAGGATAACAGGAATGATTTTGATGCCTATGTTAATCAAAATACAGAAACTACTGAAGATATTCTAGCATGGTGGTGAAATCGCGGCAAAAGGATTTCCAAAACTAGTACCGATGGCTCGAGATATATTAGCCATGCAAGCATCGTCGGTAGCTTCGGAAGGCATCTTTAGTGCAGCAAGGTTTCAACTTGGAGAACATAGGCATTCACTAGCAGCCGACAGCTTGGAGATATCGGTATTATTTCGAGATTGGATTAATGCCGAGAGAAGAAATTTGGGTCGTGAACCACTACCGATCAAATTTCAAGATGACGTTAATGAAGTAATGCAGGATTATAGTGACGACGGGATTGAAGCAATGGAAGATCTTTCTATTCAACCGATTCCCGAACATGTTACTAAAGAAATGTTGAATGATTTACGAAGGGATTTATATTGTGGCACCAACTATTAGTAAAAGTATGATAATTCGAGATTTAATTCAAACAGAACCCTTCCTAGAAGGTGGCTGTGTAGATTAACTCTTTTAATACTCTACTAATATTTTTGTAAATGTAATTGTAATATCAAACAAATATTAATAAAAATATAGGCTATTCACCTTAATTTATTTTTTAATATTGTTGTATTAAATTTAATTTTTAATATTGTCAATTTTTAATTTTATAACTTTAAAGTTTAAATTTAAAAATTTCAAACTTTAAGAGTTTGAAATTTAAATTTTATAACTTTAAAATTTGAATTTAAAATTTTCAAACTTTAAAAGTTTGAATTTAAAAATTTCAAACTTTAAAAGTTTGAATTTAAAATTTTCGAACTTTAAGAGTTTGAAATTTAAATTTTATAACTTCAAAATTTGAATTCAAATTTTCAAACTTTAAAAGTTTGAATTTAAAATTTTCAAACTTTAAAGTTTGAATTTAAAATTTCCAAACATTAAAGTTTATAAAATTTAAATTTGAAACTTTAAAAGTTTGAAAATTTTAAATTTAAAGTTTGAATTTAAAAATTTCAAACTCTAAGAGTTTGAAATTTAAATTTTATAACTTTAAAGTTTGAAATTTTTTTTATTTTTTTAAACTTTTAAAGTTTGAAATTTAATTTTTTATTTTTTTCATTATTATAATAAAAATTATATTCAATTGAAAAAATTAAATCTTTAAGTTTTATTAATAAAAATTTTTAACTACCGGTCGGTCCCGGTTACCGGTCCGGTATACTACCAGTTACCTTTCGGACCGGGACGGAACAGTACAAATTTTACCGGTTTAACGGTCCGGTCCGGTCCCGGTTCTGGAATGGTACTGGTTCGCACAGTACCGGTTCTGTCCCGGTTCCGGTACTTACCAGACCGGTTCACCTGGTTCCAGTACCGCTGCCACTCTTAATGTATAGTAGAGTCTTGTTAATCGGTGTGAGTCGCAATATATCTATGAGCGAGAGTCTATAGGACAATAAAAGTTTCACTTTATTCATTGCTCTTGTGTCGTGCCATATAGCTTAACTCCATATGATTTCTCTCTTATTTCCCTTGTTCGGTTGTCTTATAGACGGAATTACTTGGAAGGGTTGATGTCGCAAGGTTTGAGGGAGAAGAAGGTGAGTTTTGATCCTTATTATTGTTTTGTGTCTAGAAGAGTATATGCGAAGGTAGATTTGGAAGAGATTGTTGTTATTTAACCTATGACTATGTGTGATCTATGATATTTAAGGAATTATGATGGGAAGTTGTATTGTGAGGTAGCTCTATCTTGATAAGAATTATGATGATTGAATGAAGTCCTCTTGGGGATAATGAGTTACATTATTGTAACACCTAGAAAGTCTTATGAGCATAGAATAGATCCTCACCAACCTAAAAATAATTAAAAATATGTTCCCATACATATACAAACATAATAAATTTAATTTAGAAATATTAGATCATAAATGTCAAAGAAAGACCTTAACGTCCGGAAACTAGCGAAAATGAACTAGTAGACGTCCTTGTGTTTGGTGAAGGTTTGGTAGTGTCATATAAAATCTAAAACTTTTAAAGAGACTTTAAATAGGTAAAATATATTATATAGGGTCCAAATGTCCAGTCAGGACTCCCCAAGGACCGCCTGAAGTGTCCTTGAGGAGGATCCTAACTTTAGCGAGCAGGCTGCCAAAGCAGCCTGCGTGAAACTAGGAATTGGATGCTGCCACGCGTTGCGCAGCTAGCACTGTCTAGGAAAAGTTTGCTCTTCAACGCGGGCCCTTCACGAGGCTCTATTTCTCAACCCGTATTTCAGAAAAAAAATGTGGAACTACCCCCGCGACGTTTGCGTCGATTTTAAGTCAATTTGACTTCCCAAAAAGACCCAATTAAGTGAGGGTAGTTTGTGTAATTTAGGGGGTGACTATATATTGATTTAGGGTCAGTTTTAAGTTATTTAACTTACCAAAATCAAATCCCCAAAACCCAAAAGCTCTCACTTCTCTCTAAATTCTCTCTCTAACTCAACAACCAACGAAGAGCATTGGAAGCTTGGAGAAGAAGACCAAGTTCTCAACTTTTCTTCTAAAATTTTGTGGATTAAGTCTTCATTAAGGTATGTATTCTTTACTCTTGGGTTTCCTTTCCCCAAGAGGTCCCTTCAATGTCGATTTCTAAATCACCCAATTCCAAGAATTTTTTTTCTACAAATGGGTTTTCTTCTGAACATGAAATTGATGATTGATTATGACTAATTATGATTATGAATGGATAGTTAAGTGTATATTGTTGAGTAATTGATGTTAGTTGTGTGAATTTCTTGTTGATCATGTCATTTTCCCAATTTCCCCAAACTATGGATCTTGCGTATGAATTGATGGGAATTGATAAATGTATTGAAGAACTCTAGGGTAATGTGTTGTTGGGATTAGGCTTATTTCTTGAAGAATTCATGACAAACTCTATTACCCTAAGCCTAGGTTATGGATTGAAGTTTAATTGGTTAGTGATGATACAATTGACTTAGTTTTTATATAGATTGCTATTGTATGATGTTATTAAGCATATTGATGGGTGAATATGGTTGGTTGAAGGTAAGACAATTGAAGGAGTCTTATGAAGGTGAATTGGCAAGTCCTTTTAATCTTGAATCCTTTACTTCAATTGGGATGGCTTATACTTGATGATGATGTTCAATTATAGTATTACATATGATTTGATTTAATAGGTGATGGTATTGTGAATGTATTTGTAATGTCTTGACTATTTGAATTGTGAAGATTATGATTAAGGTATGATGATATAATTTTGATTGTGAATTACTTTTGTGCCTTATTATGATATGATGGTGATGATGTTAATCTTACAAATAAAGGTTTGTCATGAATGGATATTCTCATGCTATTCCAAATGAGCAAATAATTATGATATAAAAGGGGTTAGTATCTTATCGCCTATACTAAATTTTAATGATTAATAATGGCTTAAATACATTTCCAAAAGGGACTTTATCTTAGGACACATCGAACTAGATATGAGAGGTGTCCCTTCCCAATGTGGGAATGTAAGTTCATTATTGTACTCATGAGATAGATATTGTAATGCAATGTGCATAAGGAGGGTCTCAAGTATATCTCCTAGTTCTTGAACTATGCTTCCTCCATAGGAATACTAGCTAGTTGATCAACCTAGAATTCTATGTTCATGTTTTGGTTCTACCTTGGCAAGCAAACAACCTTCTTTTGGTGTAGGGTTTCATGACACTGGATTCCATATTGATATCATTTAATCTTTGTCAGTTAAGGTAATTGTTCCCAAAAGTAAAATGAAGTAATGAAGATGAGCACTAACTAGGGTGATTTAAGGGGTTTGACTTACTGTAGGTAAGGTTATGAGACTCTATATATAGATTGGACAAGTTTGCTTTAAGGGAAGTCCAATTAGGATGTTCCTATGTTATTATGCATTATGATATCATGAAGTGTATAATATTTACTCTCTATGATGTTAATCTTACATGATATATGTTGGTTACATTGATGAACATCGTATCGTCTAAGTTTCTATATGTGGTAATGACTATCTATGATGACTTATGATTTCCTATCTTCTTTACTTGATTATGTTGGGTTATGGGGCTACACATAAGCATTGCACTATTAGGCTTGGTATGTATTATTAGTAAGGGTATTGTATTTTGATGATGACTTATTGATCATGAAATGCTAATATGACTTTATGATGATATTGTTCTTGTTTATGAACATGTCTTTTGTTGTAATGAGTCTTGTCTTGTATATTCCCTCTTGTATGTGCATAAAGGATTTAAAAATGATTTAGCATATTTCTAAAGATATGGTATGGTTTGATGTGCATATATCCATACTTAGTACAAGTGCTGTACTAACCCATATTTCTATGTTTTCTACAAATATGTAGGTTCCGGCCATTGAGTTCCTAGGAGGCAGATTGAAGAAGACTTGGAATCTTTTCTCCAAGTATTGGTAGGTTCTCATGTTCGAGGATGTTACCTTTTCTACATTCTAGCATTGAAGTTATATTGTTATAAGGACATTGTTCATTCCTTTATCATTTGAATATTGGTGGAAGCCTATATTCGCATGTTGACTTTCTATTGGTTATGTCCAAGATTTGTACTCATTTAAATGGTTCAATATGAGATGAAGTATTAGACTAATTCCTATGTATCTTATGTTTTCTAAATGAGAAGCCTATGTATGCTTCATATACGAGGAGTCTAAGTAAACTCCCTAAGTAGTATGTGAGAGGTCTATGTAAACCTCACTTTATAGATATGTATAAAAAGTTTTAATTTTCTGCTCTTTTTAACCTATGAAATTTTATGACGAATATTGTGAGGCTAGTCTTAGTACTCTACGAGAATGAAGATGCCGGTTACGTCTAGGGGGTGCTTCCTGGTCGTGACAAACTTTGTATCAGAGCATGAGGTTAAAGAAATCTTAGGATTGATATCTCATTGAACCACATTTACATAGAGTCTTGTTTATGGATTTGAAGCGCTCCACACTTATGATGGAGAGTTTATGTGACGTTTAGGAATTCTCACTTATTGATAACCTTGAAAGTCGTGCCTGGAGAGTTGAAACACTATGTGTCATCTTTCTTCTAATCCTTTTCTTGTGGATATAGGATATGACTACGAGACGTGCAGCCTCAAGGAGAGTGGAGGAAGATTTGGCTAATGTGGGAGTTCCTCCCCAAGGAATCCAAGTGCCTCCATAAGAACAAGCTCCGGTTATTACTTAACATATGAAGGATGGATAGATAAGGTCGGCATTTGTCACTTTGGCTCAAGCCATGACTACCCAAGCTCAAGCGGCAGACACTCAAGCCCAAGCCGTGGCAGCTCAAGTAAATAGGGAGGTTGGACCTGTGTTCAACCAAATGGTAATACCACGACTTCCCATTTTAGGGACTTCACTAGGATGAACCCTCCTATGTTTTATAGGTCAAAAGTGAATGAAGATCCCCGAGACTTCATTGATGTGGTCTACAAGATTCTTTATGATATGGGGTTGACTTTGAACAAAAAGGTTGAGTTGGCTTCCGATCAACTCAAGGATGTAACTCATATATGTTACACATAATGGTAAGACAATAGGGCATATAGAGAGGGTCCTATAACTTGGGAGGTGTTTAGAAGCGATGAGTTTGCAAGAGTACTCTTTGAAGTTCACCAAATTGTCAAAGTATGCTCCTTCCTTGGTGACTAACCCAAGGGATAAATTTAGTCATTTTGTTATGGGAGTTTCCGATGATTTGGTTGGAGATTGTCATTCGATGATGCTCCATGAAACCATGGATATTTCTAGGTTAATGGTGCATTCTCAACAAATTGAAGAAACTTGACTCAAGAGGAAGAATAGGGATTTGAAGAGGGCCAAGTCTTATGAGGGAGGTACTTCCAAGGGTATGCTTGAGATTCAAGACAATCCTAGGTTGAAGAAGAGAATTTCTAAAAAATTTCCTTCAAACATTACAAAATATAACAAGGATAGGGCATCTAACCCTAATTCTCAAAAGGCAAGAAGTGGAATTTCACCAGTAGAAAACCTACTTGTTCCAAGTGTGGTAAGAAGCATTGGGGTGAGTGTATAGTTGGGATGAAAAGTTTTCTTTGTTGTGTCAATAGTGGCCATAAGTTTAGTGATTTACTTTATGTTAGGATTCAATAAAAGGGTAGTGTTCAAAATCAATCAAGTCGTCCTAGTTCCAAAGCTCCAAAGAGGAACCACTTTTATGCTCTCCGCTCTACGGGTGAACAAGAGGAGTCCCCCGATGTGGTCACTGGTATGTTACAAGTCTTATATATAAATTTTTATGCTTTACTTGATCCTAGTGCTACATTGTCATTTGTAACTCCTCTAGTAGCTAAAAAGTTTGATGTTCTACCCGATATTTTAATTAAACCATTTTTTGTTACAACCCTGGAGGGTGACTCCGTTGTGGCTAAGAGTCTTTAGGAGTTGTCCTATATCTTTTCCTAATAGACTTACGTGGGTGGATTTCATAGAGCTTGATATGGTTGATTTTGATGTTATTTTTGGGATGGAATGGTTGCATGCTTGTTTTGTTTCCTTTCATTGTCGACAAGGGTAGTGAAGTTCAATTTTCTTAATGAACCCATTTCAAAGTGGAAGGGGGGTCACTCTATTCCTAGAGGTCGTATCATTTCTTGTTTAAAGGCGTATAAGATTATCTCTAAATGTTTTTTATACCAGATTGTAAGAGTCAAAGATTTAGATTCCAAAATTACTTTTATTGGGTCGGTCCTCATAGTGAGGGAATTTCTAAAAGTCTTTCCGGATGACTTGCACAGAATTCCTCCCAAGTAGGAAATTGGTTTTGGTATTGAATTATTACCGAATATGAACCCCATTTCAATTCCTTCTTATCAGTCGCTCTGGCTGAATTGAAAGAGTTGAAGGTTCAACTCAAAGATTTACTCGATAAAGGCTTCATTCAACCTATTATTTCTCCATGGGGTGCTCTCCTATTGTTTGTGAAGAAGAATGATGGGTCGCTTAGGATGTGCAATTATTATCGTAAACTCATTCAGGTCACCATTAACAACAAGTATCTTCTCCCTCGGATTGACGACTAGTTTGATCAACTGAAAGGGGAAAGCTACTTTCCTAAGATTGACTTGAGATCGGGGTATCACCAACTTAGGGTGAGAGGTTCGGATGTAATTAAAACAAAATTTGAACTAGATATGGGCACAATGAATGCTTAGTGATGTCGTTTGATCTCATGAATACCCCGACAATTTTTATGGGCCTAACGAATAGGGTTTTCAGAAATTACTTAGATTCATTTCTAATTGTCTTTATTAACGATATCTTTGTATATTCGAAAATGAGGGTGAGCATACGAGTCATTTGAGAGTGGTGTTACAAGTCCTAAAGAAACGCCAACTATTTTCCAAATATAGCAAGTGTGAGCTTTGGTTGAGATCGGTGTCGTTTCTTGGTCATATTATCTCTTGTGAGTTTATAAAGTTCGATCCAAATAAAATCGAGGTGGTTAAAAATTTTTCTAGACCATTGACGCCAACCAACATTAGAAGTTTCTTGGGTTCAGCCGGGTACTATAAGAGGTTAGTAGATGGTGTTGCGGACATTGCTTCTATTTAAACTACCTTGACCCAAAAAGTGTTAAATTTGAGTCTATCAGAGGATACCAAGGGTTTTGTGGTATATTGTGATTCATCCTGAGTGGGTTTAGGGTGTATTCTTATGAAACATGGGAAGGTAGTAGCTTATGCCTCTAGACAACTCGAGGTGCATGAGAAAAATTATCCTACTCATGATCTAGAATCAGCGGTCGTAGTGTTTCTTTTGAAAATATAGAGTCATTAACGGTATGGTGTTCATGTGGATGTGTATACCGACCATAAGACTCTTCAATATGTGTTTATCAAAATGAGTTAAATCTCCAACAAAAAAGATGGTTGGAATTGTTGAAAGATTACGACATGAGTTTCTCTACCACCCCGGGAAGGACAATGTGGTTGTGGATGCTTTAAGTCGTATGACCATGTGTAGTCTTTCTCAAATAGAAAAAGGAAAGAAAAACCTAGTGAAAGATGTTCATAGGTCGGCTAGATTAGGTGTTCGATTGAAATATTCCCCAAATGGTGGTTTTGTGGTTCATAACAACTTCGAGTCAATCTTACTGGTTGAGGTAAAGTCTAAACAACATCTTGGTACGCTATTGATGGAGTTGGTACTTAATAAGTTGAATGAGTCATTCTCCCAAGAGGGGATGGTGTGCTAAGGTATCAAAATAGACTATGTGTACCGGATTTCGATGATTTTGAGGAATAGGGTGTTAGAGGAAGCTCATGTTTCCCGATATTCAATCCATCCAGGTTCCACCAAAATGTATCATGATCTTAGAAAGGTATATTGGTGGAATGGCTTAAAAAGGGACATAGCGGAGTTATTATCCAATTGTCCAAATTGCTAACAAGTGAAAGCCGAGCATCTAAATCCTAGTGGTTTAATCCAAGAATTGGGTGTTCCTACTTGGAAGTGGGAAGAGATTAATATGGACTTTGTTGTTGGGTTGCCTCAAACTCAGAGGTAAATGAAACAATTTGTGTGATTGGGGATAGATTGACAAAATCCGCTAACTTCATCCATGTTAAGTGTACCTATACGACAGAGGATTATGCAAGGATCTAAATTATGAGATTGTAAGTCTTTATGGGATCCCTTTGTCCATCATATCAGATAGAGGTGCTAAATTCACTTCTCATTTTTGCAGGTCTTCTCAAAAAGGGTTGGGTACACAAGTGAAGCTTAGCACCGCTTTCATTCCCAAATGAATGGTCAAGCGGAGCGTACTATTCAAACCCTAGAGGATATGTTAAGATCTTGTGTGATAGACTTCAAGGGTAATTGGGAGAATCACCTACCATTGGTTGAGTTAAACTACAATAATAGCTACCATTCGAGTATTTCCATGGCTCTTTTTGAAGCACTGAATCGTAGGAGATGTAAGTCTCCGGTTAGGTGATTTGAGGTTGGTGAGTCCTCACTCCTTTGTTCTTAAATAGTCTATGAAGCTTTGGAGAAGGTTCGGGTTATAAGGGATAGGTCAAAATGGCCTATAGTCGGCAAAAGTCCTATGTTGACAATATAAGAAGAGATCTTGAATTCAAAATGGGTGTTAATGTGTATTTGAAGATTTCACCTATGAAAGGGGTGATGGGATTTGTCCAAAAGGGGAATTTAAGTCCCAGTATGTGGGTCCATATGATGTTTTGCAAAGGGTCGGAAAGGTTGCATACGAGTTGAGACTACCTAGTGAACTAACTTCGGTTCATCCAGTATTTCATGTCTCTATGCTTAAGAAGTGTATTAGTGATCCCATGTCCATTCTTCCTTTTGAAGGGTTAGGTGTGGATAAGATCCTCTCCTATGAAGAGGTTCCGGTGGAAATTCTTGACCGTCAAGTTAAGAAGTTGAGGAACAAAGAGTTGGCCTCCGTAAAAGTCCAATAGAAAAACCACCTAGCTGAGGGAGAAAAATGGAGACCGAGGCCAACAAGAAGTCCCGCTATCCTCATATTTTCCTAATTAAGGTTAGTTGTTCCTATTAATACTTAAATACTTAAAAATGAATTTGGCTTATTTACTAAGTATGTGCATATTTTGGTAAAGACTTATGTCAAAATGAGTTTTCATTAAAAGGTTTTTTGTATTGACTTGAACTAATGTGAAATATATGTTTTTTCTTCTTAAGATTTTTGGTCTTTCGATGTTGTCTTGAGAAAAATATCATTGTAACTCTTTGATGTCATTATATGTTATGAAAAGTTGAGCGCTTGTATGTTGTGACTTGTGAATTGTGTTGCTATGTTTAATGCCATGTTTATAAGTTGAGCGAAGTTGAGAAGTACTCTTATAAGTTGTGACTCAAAATGATTATGTTCTTCTTTTTATTGGTTGGGCTGCTAGTATTGAGTCTTGTCTCTCCCTATCGAAAGGTTTTGGTGTTATTCGGGGAAGAATATTCCTAAGGGGGGATAATGCAACACCTCAAAAGTCCTTTGAACTTAGACTAGAGCCTCACCTACATAACAGTGATTAAAATGATGTTTCTAGACCTATACTAACTCAATAGAGTTTATTTAGAAGTATTAGAAAATAAATGTCAAAGAAACACCTTGACGTCCGAAAACTAGCAAAATTGAACTAGTAGATGTCCTTGTGTTTGGTGAAGGTTTGGGAGTGTCACATGAAGTCTAAAACTTAAAAAAAGACTTTAAATAGGTAAAATATAGTATATAGGGTCCAAACGTCCTGTCATGACTCCCCAAGGACAGCCTGAAGCATCCTTGAAGAGGAGCCTAACTTTGGCGAGCAGTCTACCAACGCAGTCTGCATGAAGCTAGGATTTAAAGGCTGCCACGCGTCGCGCAGCCAATACTTGCTAGGACAAGATTTCCTTGAGTCACGGGGCCTTCATGAGGCTCTTTTCCTTGACCCATATTTCAGAAAAAAATGTGGAACTGCCCGCGACGCGCAGCCACTTCCCATATTTGTTTGCGTCGATTTTAAGTCAATTTGACTTCACAAAAATATCCAATTAAGTGAGGTATAGTTTGGGTAATTTAGGGGGTGACTATATATTTATTTAGGATCAGTTATAAGTAATTTTAACTCACCCAAATCAAATCCCCAAATCAAAACTAAAAAGATCTCACTTCTCTGTAACTCAACCACCATTAGAGACCATTGGAAACATGGAGAAGAAGACCAAGTTCTCAACTTTTCTTCTCAAAATTTTCCCTAATTTGACCAAATCATGGAACTTGTTTATTAATTAACGAGAATTGATAAATTTATTTATTGTTTTACTTTTTTTAACTCTATTGATTCATTCATTGACTACCTAGGGTAATGTATTATTGGGATTGGATCTATTTCTTGAAGAATTCATGAGGAACTCTATTTTCCTAACCCTAGGTTACGGATTTATATTTAATTGGTTAGTGATGATACAATTGACTTAGTTCTTGCGTAGATTGCTATTGTATGATGTTATTAAGCCCATTGATGGGTGAATGTGGTTGGTTGATGATAAGACTATTGAAGGAGGCTTATGACGCTGAATTGGTAAAACCTTATGATCTTGAATCCTTTGCTTCAATTGGAATGGCTTATACTTGATAATGATTTTCTATTGTAGTATTACATGTGATTTGATTAAGTAGGTGATGGTATGATGAATGCAATTGAAAAGTCTTTACTATGTAATTGTGAGATTATGATTAAGGTATGATGATATAAGGTTGATTGTGAATCACTTATGTGCCTTATTATGATATGATGATGATGGTGTTTATCTCACAAATGAAGGGTTTTCATGAAATGACATTCTCATGCAATTCCAAATGGACTAATAATTATGATATACAAAGAGGTAGTCTCCTATGGCCTATACTAAGCTATGATGATTAATAAAGGCTTAAAGACATTTCAAAAAGGGACTTCAGCTTAACACTGAGCGAACTAGATATGAGAGGTGTCCCTTCCCAATATGGGAAGGTAAGTTTATTATTGTACTCATGAGATAGAGATTATAATGCAATGTGCTTAAACAGGCTCTCAAGTATATCTCCTAGTTCTTGAACTATGTTGCCCCCATAACAATACTAGCTAGTGGATCCACCTAGAAAAATATGTTCATGTTTTGGTTCTACATTGGAAAATAGAACACCTTCTTTTGGTGTAGGGTTTCATGACACCGGATTCCACATTCAGCTCATGTGGTCTATGTCGGTTAAGGAAATTGTTCGCGAAAGTAAAATGATGTAATGAAGATGAGCACGAACTAGGGTGACTTAAGGGGTTTGACTTAGTGTAGGTAGAGGTATAGGACTCTATCTATACATTGTAAAAGTTGGCATTGAGGGAAGTCCTAGGAGGTTGTTCTTATGTTATTATATATTATGGTATCATGAAATGCATAATGTTGACTCTATATGATGTTACTCTTATATGATGTTGGTTTCATTGATGAACATGTATTGGTCAAAATTACTCTATATGTTAATGATTATCTATAATGACATGTGTAATGAAGCAAGGCATTACTTATGATCTCCTATCTTGGTTACTTGATTCTGTGGGGTTGTGGGGCTCCACATGAGCATTGCACTTGTAGGCTTGGCATGGGATTATTGATAAGGGTCTTGTATGTTGATTATATGACTTATTGAACAAGAAATTCTAATATGACATTATGATTATATTGTTCTTGTTTATGAACATGTCTTATGTTTTTATGGTCCTTGTCTTCTATATGCCCTCTTGTATGTGCATAAAGTTTTTCAAAATGACTTAGCACGTTTCTAAAGAAATAGTACCTTTCGTACATGTCTTCAAATGGTTTTATGTGAATATGACCATACTTAATACAAGTGGTTTACTAATCTATATTTATATGTTTTGTACAAATATGTAGGTTCCGGCCATTGAGTTTCTAGGAGGCTGATTGAAGAAGACTTGGACTCTTTTCTCCAAGTATTGCTAGGTCCTCATGTTGGAGGATGTTACCTTTTATACATTCTAGATTTGAAGTTGTATTGTCATAAATAAATTGTTCATTCCTTTATCATTTCAATATTGTTGTAAGCCTATATTGGCATGTTGACTTTGTATTGGCTATGTCCAAGATTTGACTCATTTAGATAGTTCAACATGAGATGAAGTATTAGACTAATTTCTATATATCTTATTTTGTATAAATGAGAAGCCTATGTATGTTTCATATGTGAGGAGTCTAACTAAATTCCCTAAGTAGTATGTGAGATGTCTATGTAAACCTCACTATATAGATATCTTTGAAAAGTTTTAATTTTCCTCACTTTTTAACCTATGAAATTTAATGATGAATGCTAAGAGACTAGTTTTAGTCCTCTCCGAGGACCACGATGTTGGTTACGACTAGGGTGTGCTCGCTAGTCGTTACAGTTATGATTATGTGATATGATAGTAGAAAACTTTTATGTAGACTTGAGGTGTGTTTGAGGAATGTGGAAAGTAGTAAGAGTTGAAAGTTTCCCCTTGCGTATGAGTAATTCTTCATAGTTTTCCTTGTGTTTAATTGAAGTTCTTGTGTAGGATTAAATTCCAAGAAGAGGATGTTATGCCTAGTTAATGTTGGTTATCTTGATGTTCATGATTTAGGTTTGTATGACTTCCAACTTTATGAGAGGTATAAGGGGTTATGATGTAGGAGACCTTGAAGATTCTTGGTAAGGGTCTTAGGAAGATTTGATGAGAATTGTCTAAGGAGTTATCTAGAATAAAGGCCCCGATGAGTCATTATTCCTTATGGTTGTCTTATATTGTTCTTAGATGGGTTTCCCCCAAGTGGGGGAGAATGGGTTGAGTAGTAAGGTGGTTGAAATCTTTATCTTTTCTTTCCATTCTTACTCAAGCTTGAGATCAAAATTCGTAGTAGTTTGGTTATGTTATGGAATTTTTTATGTGAGTATTAATTGCATGTCCTCCTTATGATTATGAGTTCCATTGTTTATATAATGTTTTGCATGATCTTTATGATATCATAGTTACATGAAAGATTGGTATTTAATCTTTATTTCTCATGTCAATATGTATCTAATGATATTTGCTTATTGTCCTTATCAGATGTTATGTTTATCATGACAAATGTGTGATTTGAAAGTTATTACATGTTTAACTTTATAATGAAATGATGAGAATGTCTAAATTGGAGAAGGTAGTTCCTAAAAATGCAATGAAAATGATGAAGTATGTGTGCACTAAGAATTATGGAAATAGTTGCTAATTTCTTGTGTTTTTTATAGCGCATAATGATGTGATGTTGGTGTTTTTCTAAGTTTGGTGCATTTACTATGAATGTTGTTTCCATGATGATGTGTTACATGCGCTGGTAGTTGAATTTTTTAGTCCTTGAAGGTGTTTTAGTGTCATTCGAGGATGAATGTTTCTTAAGTGGGGGAGACTATAACAACCCTCAAAATGAAATAGGACAAACATGAGCTCAACATGTGTTTCTTGTGTTACTAATGTGCTAAAATAATGAAAAATAGATTTTGAAGTCAGTTTTAAAGTGTTTGGAAGTCGCATGTCAAAGAAAGAAGTTCTGAAACTAGTCTTTTGTGTGCAAGGTGCCTTTGCATGTTTTATGTGTTTTAATGTGTCATTGGAGTCTAAGACGAGTTCAAGGGACCCTATCATATACATGGTCATGTTTAGGGTTTAAATATCTGGGTACGACTCCTTATAGACCACCCTAAGGGTCCTTGAGGAAGACCAAAATGTTTGCCATGAAGCTGCAAAATACAACCCAAACAATGAGTCCAATGAACGGCCCTTTACTCAATCGACGCCACTTGAAAAAGGGGCGTGTCTCCACACTCAGACGTGGGATCTTAGCCCTAATTTTGGAGAGTATATTATCCAAACAATGGACCAGCAGGATGGTCCGTAGTCCAAACGATGCCCCGTCAATGAGAGTCGTCGTTTGGCACATGCAACTTTTCGCAGGGCTTCGCCAACCTAGGGGGAGTTGTTAAATTCACCACACCTTTTAATTAAGTCATAGACGGTTAGTTTAGGTGTTTTAAAGTATTTTAAGTTCGTTTAAACACCAATACCTAAATTTAGACTTCGCATTCAAAAGTCAAAAACCCTCTCCAAAGTAAAGATCTCTCAAGACTCCAAGGGAGGTTGAATTAAAGTTGAAGCTAGGATTCAAGAATTCCATTGATTCCTTCATAAAAATTTGTTGGCTTTCTACTAATAAGACATGGTAATTCATCCTTTATTCTTCAATTATTCAAGAAGTCAATCCAAAGGCTTTTCAAAAGATTTCAAAATTCTTAAAGTTCATATTTTGAATTCTAAGCATGGGTTCTTGCATCAAAAGTTTTTAATGGATGAATTATTATATTTTCAATGTTGATTGATGAATTTATGATCAAAAACTCCATGAAACCATGATCATCCTAATTCACTAATTTTTGCTTGTGAAGTGGGTTTGATGAATGTGATTAGATATTATTAGAATTGTGTTTATACTAAGCTGTATTGTGGTTATCTACTGCCATTTATTCCTAATTATGATAAATTGTTGGAGAATTTTGAAAAGGTGACCAAATATTGGATGAAGGGTAAGTTGACCTGAATTGTTCTAGTTCTTCTTAAATGGATCTTTTGTGGTATGGTCCACTTATGGTGGTTGTATTTACTTGATGTATATGAATGTATATGTGAATTGTGATTATGGCCTTGAAGGCATTGAATGTACAGTAAAGTGATGTTATGAATTATATGTATAGGATGTCTTATGAAGTTATGAATAGGTTTCTTGAATATAGTATGACTAATTGAAGTATGATGTGAATGTGAAGTATGATTCTGTATGGAATATGATGAATGTAGGATAATCATGTTTAGAAGACAATGTTATGCATGGAGGTTGTTACGTGATAGGTTTTCTCACATATATTCACACACAGTGAATGAATGAAGCTAATGAAAATGTAATGAAAGAGAGTCTATTTAAGGGTTTTAACAATGGAACTCTAATGAATGAAAAGGGCGGATTTTTGGGTGGACACCTTTCGTGAGTTGAGATGTAGTGCCTGGTAGCAACCTCTCTATTCCGAAGATATTTCCAATGAATTAATAATAGGTTGGAGGTTGTATACTCTTCGTGACATAGTTATGTAGTATCAAAAGTAACCTCTAGAGATGAGTACTCTTCGTAAGTGGAGATGTAGTACTTAGTAGAAATATCTTAACCTACTGCTAATGAATGTGATGAATTTCTAAAACTCTGTGAAGATTTACGCTTAGCATAGAGGGGATTTGACAAAGGGATGGATAATCTTCGCGAATTGAGATGTAGTATCCAAATGTACCTCTTGGATGGGTACTCTTCGTTAGTTGAGATATAGTAATTATAAGCAATCTCCTTATCCCTTAACTACGCGCCCGCATTGGACTAGCTATTGGTGTTCCATGTGAAGACTAAAAGAATGACCCTACATTAGGCAAGTGCAAATCCCTCATCCGGTAGGGGTTAATACGTGGATTCCATGTCAAGATTTCATGATCTATGTTGTGAAAAGCTAGTCCCAACAAGGGGACCGGGATGTCCCGCCCCGGCCCGCGTCCCGACCCGCCCCGATTCGAACCCGTCTCGTCCCCTAGGGTTTAGAGGGGTTAAGGGGTGAGGGATGAGGGGATGAGGGGACCGGTCAGGGGCCGGTTCACCCCTGCATCTCGGTCGACCCGGCCCGATCCTCGCCCAGTTGAACCGGCCAGTTCGTGGGATCCCCTCTGTTTTTTTTAAAAAAAATTAAAAAATTTTACCGTTTAGATCCGTTGGGGAAACGGCTAGTTGCCCCCCCTCCCCCAACGGATTTTTGCCCCTTTTTGTATTCCCAAACACCCCTACCACCCCCCTACTTTTAAAAATTTATTTTAAACCCTCAAGTTATAATAATTACACTTTAACCCATTTTTAATATTATAAATACACCTATCCCCTACTTTTTCTTACAAAATCATCTATTCTCATTTCTCTCATCTATTTTCTATATCGTCTCAACTCTTAACTCTCAACTATCAAGTGTCAATCTTAATTTCTATTCCATTTTAATTCTCTTATTATTATAATCCATATGTTTCTATTTTCAATTCGAAATTTTCATATTATATCAATAAATATAATTACATTATCTCATATTTATTATCAAGTATTGGTTGGAGTTTCAAATTACAAGTTACAACAAATCACAAGCTTCAACAATCGGTTTAACGTCTGCTATTAACGCAGACGTTTGGTACATCCGTTTCATAATATTTATATTTTATTTTTCGTCTTTACTTTTGTGTTATTATTATTTTTACATTACACTTTATATATAATTAAGTATGAGTTCTAGTAAAAAAAATAGCGGTAAAGGAAAAGAGAAAGCACAAGATAACGAAGAAAGTAGACTTTTTAAATTATTTAATTTCGGTAAAGAAATAGTAAAGAAAAAAAGAGTAGTAAAAGTGGTGGTACTTCATCTAAATCAACGAGTAGAGTTAGATTTAACATAAATGATTCTACTTATGTTGATGATACTCCTTATGATATTGATTCAAATGTTCAACTCGATCACGAAAGTTTAGAACGACGTTACGTTAATATTAATCCTAATGTTGATGAAAATTCAGGTGAAGAAGTAGAAGCTGATTTGGGAGAAGAGGAGTTAGAAGAAACACCTACTAGTCCGGTGACAGAAGTTCCGAATTAGACTATCAATTTACCGGAGCAAATTTTGGACATCCACCCGTTATACCTCCCACAAGGGAGAAGGTGAAGTATCAACGACCTAAAACTTCTATTGTGTGCAATTTATGACTTTCGATAAAGAAACTGGTGTTGCTATTTGTAATAAGTGTAAGCAACCTTTTAAACATAAACAAGGTGGGGGTCAAGGTGGAACGGGGGTATTAAATAGACAATTGTTATCTTGTGTGCCGATTCAATATAAAGAAGCTAAAGCATTAGCCAATAGAAAAAATGGAATTTCAATTAATGAATTAGATATTACCGGTAATGCATCGATAGGGGCTTCTAACATGGTTCAAGGAACATTAGATCCTTTTAACCCCGCTGGTCCAATAACACAATGTAAATATAATACGGAATTATATCGGGAAAATTTAGCTAAAATGGTTTTTGTTTATGGTTTGCCTTAAAGTTTTCCTTCAAATCCCGGTTTCATTGAATATATTCAACAAACTTATAATCCGGATTATAGAGGCTTTTCAAGAAATCCTGTTAAATCTGATGTTTTTGAATTTCAAGGTAAACATTGTCAATTTCTTCGTTGTATATTTAGCATATTAGATAGTAGAGTTTCTATAACTTCGGACATGGATCGTAGTGTTAATAGAAATGATTATTTAACTATTACTGCACATTGGATTGATCATAATTGGAATTTGCAAAAAAGAATTATAAGTTATAAACTATGTATTGAGAAAAAAACTGGTGCATATTTAGCTTCAAATATTTTAAGTGTCTTAGATTATTACATGATTATAGATAAAATAATGTCTGTCGCATTAGATAATGCATCTAATAATACAAACGCTGCTAAAATGTTAAAAGTTAGATTATGTCCAATTGACAATAATGTTTTTCATGTTAGATGTGTTGCACATATATTAAATTTAGTTGTACAAGATCGCATTTCATTATTTGATTGTGGTAGCGTAAAAGTTGAATATGTTGTTACCTAAATTTTTCATACAAACAATGCTGCTAGAATTAGGGAATTTAATGAGCCTTGTTTACTAAGTGAATTGTCACCTAGAAAAATTCCAAAACATATTAAAACAAGGTGGAATTCTCTTTACGAAATGCTTTTGGTTGCTTACAAATATAGAAGACCCATACAAATGGTTTTTAATGCTCATAATGCTGACCCATTAGATAGAATTTGTGATGAAGATTGGGAAGAAACTAAAGAACTATTACAATTTTTAGGACTTTTTATGATGCTACTACCATGTTTTCGGGAATTTTTACCCTACTATTTCATCCGTATTAATAAATATTTTTTCTCTTTCAATCCAATTTCATAAATATAAAAATAGATAACTTTAGAGTTGCAATTGAAGGTATGGTTGAAAAATTTTTAAAATATTTTTTTTCTATTCCTCAAGTTTTTTTAACGGGCACTTTAGTTCATCCTGCTTATAAATTACAAGGTGTGCAAGGTCTTGTTGACGCTTTTTATGAAACTTTAGAAATTTTACCGAAAGAAATTCCAAATTGTCAAACGTGTAAGTCTAGCATAAAAGTAGAAGAAAAACTGTTGTATGAAAAATATAGAACTACGGAAAATTTTCAAGGAGAAAGTTGGTAAAACTTCTAATGTTGAGATTGATTTGTCACTTCCAATTTCAACTTATATGCGAGGTTTTCTTGGTCTTAATTCTACTAACCGTGATGATTTTGAAGAGTATCTTAATCAATATTTAGAAGTATTGGAAATCAAAGATGGAAATGAAGATTTATTAGGATGGTGGAGTAGGCGAAGCGATGCATTTCCAACTTTGAGCAAAATGGTTTGTGATGTTCTAGATATTCAAGCTTCATCAGTTGCATCAGAGTCTGCTTTCAGTGCTGCAAGGTTTCAAATTTGTTATCATTCACATTCATTAGCGGAAAAGAGTTTGGAAACAACAGTTTTATTTAGACACTGGTGCAATGCTGAAAGAAGGAGTAACAATTTGCCAAAGTTAAGTAAAAAACAATCAAGTTGGATCAAATCACAAATTGAATGCAGTGATGATGAATTAGAGGCACAACAATTTCTAGCAAGTTTTCCAAAACCGGAGGATATCACCATCGATATAATGTGATAATTAGAATTAAATTTAAAGGAGAAAACAGATACTTTTAGATTACATTCGAGAACTAATTGAAACAGAACCCTTCCTAGAAGGTGGGTGCATAAAATTAGTTACTCATCTCATATCTGTAACAAATATTAGTTTTACGTATGAGAACTTACTGAAACAGAACCCTTCCGAGAAGGTGGCTGCGTAGATTAGTTACTCCACTAATATTTGTTAATTGTAACTTCTAAGTTCTACTAAATAAATTTGAAGGTTTTAACTTTTGTTCATGTTTTTTTATACAATTATTGTTTTGCATTTTAATTTTAATATATACAATTAAATATATACTAAAGTACTAAAATAATTTTAAAATACTTAATTTAAAGTTTACAATTTACATTACTTTAAAATATTTAAATTACAAATTTAAACTTCTCAAATTTAAAATTTAAAACTTTAAAGTTGAAACTTGAAATTTGAAACATGAATCTTGAAATTTGAAAATTGAAACTTTAAATTTGAAAATTTATTTTGATATTTGAAAATCAAAAATTAAATTTAAAATTTATTATCTAAAGACGTGTAATTTCAATACAAATATATAAGTATTTAAAAAAAATCCCCCTTCCCATCCCGTTCCATCCCGTCCCCCCAAATCCCATTGCATCCCGTATATATAGTGGGATGGGATGGGACCTATTTTTGTCCCCCCAATCCCTGTCCCATATCAAATCCCCTCTCCCCATCCCCCGTCCCCCGTCCCGTCCCGTCCCCCTTCGTCCCGTCCCCCAGTCCCCTTCCCCGTCCCCTTGCCAGCCCTAGGGTGTACTACTTAGGGTAGTTAGTGGACTAGGACGCCACCTATGTAATTCACCTGTAGACATTTTGAGGGAGTCTTTGTTTGTCCATGTAATGTAATGTATGAATAGGTTACTATATGATGTTAATGAAGTTTACCTTATATATAATGTTAATGAAGAATGTTCATCTTATCTCTAATGTTTTTGAAGTCTATGTAAATGACTGAATGTGATCTGCCTAGTCTATGGTGATACCTAAAGTGCATTAAGTGGATGTAGTAGTATGTGATACTACTTTCATATTACACTAGTGTAACTTCGAGTTGTCTTACAGGATGGTCTTTATATTAAGTTCTTAAATGCATGAATGTTTCCTCTAGTAATGAATGTTCACTTGTTGAGTGATCCTTATCTTTGGTAGTTTGAACGATCACTTAGGTGTGTATTGAAGGAGTTTTATGGACGGTATATTCATGTCTTACCAAGTGGGTCTTAGGATAACCTTGCATAGAGGGTCCAAATGACTAATGTGTTACTTAATGAAAATGGCTATATGTTGAGAATTACGGAAGTATTACCTTGTATGTGTATGATGACTTCTATGATGTCTTATACACTTGATTCATGTGGTTTCATCAAAACAGGATGAAAATCATATGTCAACTAAAATGTCCTCTTTAAAGAATGTTTTTGCATATTTCCATACTTAGTGCATTAATTATACTAACTCTAGATTCTTCTCTATTTCTACAAGTATTGGTGGAAGGAAGAGAGGATCTTTGATTAAGCTTGCGAAGTAGATTGTTCTCTGAAGTCTCTTGGTACCTCCTAATATGTTTGAGGACATGGATGATATTTACAGTTTTCTTTCTATTAAAGACTTTTTATTAGAAATGAGTTTCTTTTCTATGTAACGGACGTAACCCTATGATAATAAGATTTGTCTGAGATGGCTTGTGTTGATAAGACTTTAGTTTCTTACATTTTGTTAAAGTGTTTCTTATTGACTATATTGTGAAATGTTTTAGTTCTGCACTACTTTTCATGCCTATGTTCTTAATTAAATCTAAGAGGCATGTACAAGACCTCAGAGAGGTCAAGTACGCCATGTTACTTCTAGGGGGTACTTTCTGATCGTTACCCAAGCACATATGCAATATGACATATTTTATAATGGCTCCAATGTTAATCTTCGTTCCAATAACCAATGCAAACACCAGGCATAATTTTTCACCACTTCTATCGGTGAAATGTAGGTCCGAGATAATACAAGGCATCACCACCTTATCCAAAAATGTGGCTCCTAAAGCATGAGAGTGTAGGGACGATATTTATGACATCTCTTCCCACTATATTTAGTTCATTGAGGCAAGGAATGTGGGAAACATAGCATGTATCAGATGGCTTTGTATGGGGGCGTATGTTTAGCCCTGTAATAGTGTACCAAATATATCATTTATGTGTGTGGGTGTGATAGGCACATTCCCACCGCATACAATCACATAATGGGATCTTTATTCCTACACAAAGATGGCATAAAACTCCCGGACTATGTGCAAGTTGTAGTTCTCTTGTTCAGCCAAAGACGAACTCCATCCTTAGATCCCTAATACACCTCATAATCTACGGTAACTCATGGACTAGACTATCCCTATTTATATATACATCAGAAAAAGAGGAGGCCTCAACATTAGTTATACCAAGCCTTCCCTTCTTTTGTGACAACCTTAGCTCCAAATAGCCTAGTTTTGCCTTTGGGGGTTGCAGGCGCTAGTGGGATATTCTTTCTTCAGCAACGCTTCTTCTTGCATGGTTTGGCAATTTCCTTTGTGGGTATTAGGGATCTAGACATGATTACCTACAAAATATATAAAATTCAGCCCAAGCAACTCAAAAACGATTAAAGAAACTATATATGGGTGGTGTGCGCACACCACCCCACACTTAGTTGGATAATGTCTAATCTTACGTAATCAGACACCCCAAATTGACATACAATAACTCAAGTAATGACCAAGTTCATCAAATCGGATAGGCATTACAAAATAAATTATAACCACAAAACTATTAGTTTGTGTTACTCAAGACTTCACAAAATGCCCATTAGCCAATTTTGGCTTATTTATGGCTCAAATACATATTCAAACAACCACCAACGAGACCGCCAAAAGAATCACAAGTAACAAATCCACCTCCAGAACTCGTACAATCTAAGCAAAAGACAAACCACAACAATTTCCTACACCACTCACAGCCGATTAACCCCATACAATCTACTCAACAGTATGAAAGACTCGACACACATTCTCAAACATGACTAAACCAAATTCACATACGAGCAGTCAAATCACGTTTTCATCCACATAATCACTTCAAACCATCATTCACGTCACACTTACTATTTTTACTCAAACTTCAAAAACACCCAAATAAACATAAAAACAACCTTAATCACAAGAACTTTCATATTATAACAATTTCCCACTTATTACTCACCTAACACAACAAATATCATAAGTAAGAGCAGAAATATCACACAATAATAAATAAGAGTACATACACAGAGTTGTGAAATCTGGAAAATAAAACAAGAAAAAAGGAAGGCTTGACTCCGCGTTACATATTAACGTTGAAAAAATTTGCCAAGGGTGAAAGAAGTGAAAATTACAATTGATTTACGGGTCATAAGGTGTATGGGTCAAGTTATTTCAATTAAAATGAGTCGAACCTTTTTTATATAATGAAAAAGAAGAAAAAATCTTGGGGGCACGTGGCTGAGCCTATATGGCGCCTTATGGATATTTAAGTCAAGCAAAGCCCATGCGTAACGACACAAAGGTACCTCCAGGAAGTTACCGGCGTACAACACTCCGAGAAGTCGCATACAAGCCTCTTATATCATTAAGTTTATACATACTCAAAATATGAAAGAACTAAAAACTTTCTTCACACACGAAGATGACTTTCATTAAATAGCAAGCAAAAGACTTAAAAAAACATTCTACCTTTACAATATCTTATTAAATCATCTATACTTTAGAGTAAAACTTTTGGGACTTAGTCCATACAAGACTAAAAGACATAAAAGGAACATGTGGGTCTTGTCCTTGAAACTATGAGGACTCACCAAACCTCCATATACAACCCTTAGAAACCTATCGATCATCCATGGCATATGAAAACTTCCATCCCTACACTTTAGTCAAAAAAAAGGGAAAAGAAGTGGTTAGCACACATAATGAACTAAGTATGGAAGCCATGCAAAAACCATGAAAAATGTACATTTAGTATAGAAACATGCTTTCATGATATTTTGATTAAAACCTTCATCATAAGACTTTAAGAGGCATAAAAAAATTCAACAATCACCTCCAAGACAATAGTTAAATAATCCACAAGACATGACCATAATCACTTAGAATCCATTGAAGCATTTAGATCCCCTACTAAAGGTTATCCTAAGACCCACCTAAATAAGATATGAAGTGATCGTCCATACAACCCTTCACGAACCTAGGTGATCCTCAAGATTACCCAAAGTAAGGATATTCTTTTCCATCCAATAAAACTTAGTTTCATATTCATCAAGTAAGCCTTTAAATCATTTAGACCCTCTATCTATGGTTACTTTAAGACTCACCTAGGTAAGACATGAAGAGACCGCCCATACACCCTCTGAAAGAACACCTAAGTAATCCTCAAAGCTACCCTAGATAAGAACCTTTCTATTCAACATGCTTTTACTAAGTCAACATTATTCATTAAATCCATTAAAGAGACAAGTAACCAATTAGGGTACTTCACATAATGGTCTTGGAAGACCAAAGTAACTCAACTTAGCACCTTTAAGGCCTACTCATGTCATGTTTATATAGCGTCCCATTCTACTTTTTACACATTGTAGAACCTATCCAATACTAGGGTGAACATCCCACATGATTGAGAACAGGAATTAACTGACATAGATCATACTAACTAGGTATGGAATCCAGAGTCAACCCTACTCCGCGGAGGGTGTTCTACTTTCCAAGGGTAGAACTAGGAAACTTCCCATGTTTGCAGATGGTTTAGGGATATCAAGGGATTCTTTGTGCTCTAATCTCATACTAAAGTATAGCTACTAGGACAAGCATATACACTCGATTTTACCCTTTTCTCATAGAGTAATTTCGTTCAAATAAAGGTATTTGAGGAGGTTTCTTTGTTCTACCAAGTCATAATACCACTACAAAGAATTGGTCCACTAGGGCTTCCACTCAAGGTCTATTAGGATAGCTCTTATGAGTTTCTTAAAGATGGTTGCATGCCATTCTGGAGAACCTAGTTCTAAGTCCATCATTCCACTGAAGAAGGAGGCACCATATAGGTCTATTCCTTCAAGTCTACTTATTCACCTTATTTTCATTATTCAAGGTTTCACATTCTTAACCTTCTTTTCATATTCAAGGTTTTACATTAGCTTAGGGTTCTACGATCATAAAGAAGGGGCACCATGCATAGGTCTACTTGTTCAAGACATACCCTAGAATACCTCATTTAATAATTCAAGGAATGTCAACAACTTTTGGTTTACTGATCCTAAACATTCATTCACACTTTGTTTAATACGTAAAACATAAGGGTGACTAAGCCTACCAAGTCAAGGAATCATATACTCATATACTTTTATAAATCAAGGAGAAGGTGATACGCTCAAACCTACTTCTCAAATAAGAAGTAAAGCGGTCGTGTCAAGTAAATAACCCAACTAATGAGGTTGGGATCGTTCCCACGAGGAAAATAGTTTAGACTTAACTTCAATCTATTATTACTATTGTTCGGTCAATTACTTCCTTGGAAAGCAAAAATGATAAAAGGGGGGTTTCTATTTCTAAATAAATGAAAATAACTAGCGAAATTACATGAGACAACTAACAGCTTCGAATGTTGGAGTTTAATCAATTAATCAAAGTAACTATGGTTTACGTGTTCCCCACAGGTTCATAACTTGATAATTCTAACTATAACAATTCTTTCCTAGTATCTTGCATGCAAAGTGATAAGTTATGTATTTCTAAATCCTTGGTCCGGCAT
>NC_028641.1:48630199-48809401 GCF_001406875.1 Solanum pennellii | reverse complement strand
AAAAATAAAAACCTAATTAAACAAGGACTCTATTTGCTGGAAATCTGTCAAAACGCGGCTGGATTGACGGACATCGCGACGGATCGTCGTGGTCACGACGGACCCTCATGGACTTCGTCGTCCCATACTTGATGCAATTTCTTCTGCTGCTCTCTTCATTACCCTCGACGGCAGGTATGACGAATCGTCACAGGAACAACGGTCTGTTGAGGGTCTCCGTTCCAAAACACTTGAACTCTTGGAATATGGGTACTGGGACTACTTCTCTGAACTTCATGACGAACCTGCAGGATGGACCGTCATGGATACGACGGTCCTTCATGCTTTCCGTAACCCCACACTTGGTCAGACTTCCCCATCTTCCTTCAGCAGCTGCACTATGCTGCCACCTACGGACCGTCACAAGCATGACGGACCGTCACAAGCTCCGTAGGTGGTCTCTTCTGCATTTCTTCGCTCAAAAACCTTCGCATTCATCTTTGGACAGATATCCTGCAAAAAAGGAGAAACTTATATAAAAATTATCACAAACAGGCTTTTGGACACACTAAACTTAAGGAAAAAGTATTAATAATACCATGAAACCACGGTATATCAACACCCTCAACTTAAATTCGTTGTTT
This sequence comes from Solanum pennellii, assembly GCF_001406875.1. Lineage (NCBI taxonomy): Eukaryota > Viridiplantae > Streptophyta > Magnoliopsida > Solanales > Solanaceae > Solanum > Solanum pennellii. Next base: position 48,808,778 of record NC_028641.1, on the reverse strand, counting down.
GTCCTCAAGCGACGCACTATGACTCAATACAAAATCTTTGTACAATAGTATCCATGTTTTATCCTTTGCAATCATTTGGATACTAATCCCGATTAATCTCATCATATTTATGCATGGTATCACTATTAGGCTTGAATTATGTGGAATCAGACCATGACAGACTCACCATGCACTAACACCTATCCTCTTCAATTTCTCACTGAGGTGCTAATATTTCTGGTACTGCAACTAGTGTCCTCACTTCAAAACAAAATCCTCATTTTTCACTCAATGATTTCAGTTTGAGTATAAGGATTACTTTTCAACACTCACTCTCAGAACAAATTCACACTCATTCATACCTATTGCCATAAGCTTGCCCTTATTTTCACTGCTTTAGGTTCGCTATACAACCCTTAGGATCACGATAGGACTTTCTTAGCTTGTAACATAGGCTCAGGGTCAGGTAGGGTATATTTAGGTATACTTTAGTGACTTTTTGCCCTACTTGACATATCGGCTAAACATACCATTTTCTATCATTTTATTTTGCCCAGTTTCCCATATTCTTTCACCTTGTTATTTTCCCTTTTTTCTTCATTTGAGTAAGTGACTCTCTTCTTTTCTTTATTGTATTTCTTGTAAAAAAAAATTTTACTTTTCTTTCAACTAATTCTTGAGTCACTTTACTTTTGTTCTCTCTATCTCTTTGTTCTTTCAACCCCACTTTCCAGAACATTCCTCATAATAGCCACCCTCGACTCATGGCTTTGACATGAGTCAAGGTACACAATACCCAAAGTTGGGTCAGGGCCATAAAAAGGTTGTTTACTGCATTAGCCACCCTCAACTTATGCTTTTGGCATAAGCTGAGGTGCACATGTCCAAGGAGGAACCAGGGCCAACACATTATTCCCCGAAAATATCAGTTGGGGTGAAAAAGAAAGGTTTAATTTAAGCTCAAATCATTTGGATCAAAGAAGGATAAATTTCATTTGGTTTTATTTTATTTAGGCTAAAAGTGGGCTATATTGAATAAGGCCTATGATCTTTTCCTAATTGTCTATTACAGCTTACTTTCAGCAGGACTAACCAGGCAAGTTCTAGCTCAGTACAAATAGTGGACTATTCAAATCTTCCTCACACTCACTTGACATCTCATCACTCTACCAGATTATCAGACACCTAGTTCGAATTTTAGACTTAGGGTCATGCAGTGGTGTACCTCTATGTCATGCTTAGAGCCACACATTTATCAATTACTATGCCTAGTCATGCATCATTTTCCGTTTTATCAGGATATCATTTTAGCCATCATGCTCTACAATTAAACTATGTACACAAGATATAGACATGCCGGTTCAACAGAAAAAGTAATCAATCTCTTGGGGAAAAAGAACACAGGCAAGAAAACCCCAAAATTGGATAGTTAATTGGGCTACTCAGACTTCACCCTAGCACTCACTTTCCATTTACCCCACCCCCAACAAAAAGACATGCAATTTTCCCCAATGCATAAAAAATTTTGAAATACAAGAGTGGTAGGTGAAGCAAACCTGGGGCGCAAAGCGCCGACAATCAGCACGGATCGTTGTGATTATGACGGTCCGTCATCGATGTCCGTCGTGGGACACTTAAAAAAATAGAGACCCTTAGGAGAGGGGTCTCTGACCGTCATGACGGTTATGCAGGACGGACCGTCGAGAGTATGACGGTCCGTCGTGGATGTCCGTTGGAGGACACTTAGAAAACGTGAGAGACCCTTAGGAATAGGGTCTCTGACAACCAGAACGGTTGTGCAGGATGGACCGTCATGGGAACGACGGTCCGTCGCATGTGTCTGTTGGTGACTGTTGCAGAATGATTTTCTGCAGAATTTCCTGGTGATGTGCCTGCAAATTTAAAACCCATTAGTAGAAAATGCTACCATTACTAGGAAAAAAAACTATAAGTATTGGGTTGCCTCCCAACAAGCGCCTGATTTAACGTCGCGGCACGACTGAGGACACTTGATTACTCAGCCTTCATCAAGATGGTATGCCTCTATCACTTCATTCACCGATGCAGTATGCCCAAAATAGAGTGTTATTCGTTCTCTATTCACCTTAAACTGCACTCCCTCCTTGGTTTTTAACTCAACTGCTCCATAAGGGAATACTTGGGTAATCAAGTAAGTGCCAGTCCGTTTGGAATTGAGCTTGCCCGGAAGCTAATGCAACCTTGAACTGTCTAAAAGCACCTAATCCCCAACCAAAAACTCTTGTTTTTTACTTTTGTTCATTCTCCTTCTTCATCTTTTCTTTGCGGGATATGGCGGATATCGATTGGAGCTCACCACTCTACCTCATGGACTTACAAATGTTGAAGGTCGTTTCTTCATTGTTCAACCGAAATTTCATCTGCCCCTTTTCCATATCAACTAAGGCTCTACCTGTAGCAAGGAATGGCCTCCCAAGAATAATAGGCACTTTAAAATTTACTTCACAATCAAGAATAACAACATCTGCCGGAAATATGAATGACACCACTTTTACTAGCACATCGTGGAGTATCCCTATAGGCCTTTTCACTGTTCGATCAGCCATCAGTAGCCGCATCGCAGTGGGTTTTGGGTCACCCAAACCCAACTTCTTGTAAATCAAGAGGGGCATGAGATTTATACTTGCCCCCAGATCACATAATTCTTTCGCAAAATGTAATGATCGGACTGTACAAGGAATAGTGAACGCACCCGGATCTTCCTTATTTTGTATGAGAGATCTTGTAGCAATAGCACTACAATGCTGCATTCTATCATCATCCTCGAAAGTGACCAATCTTTTCATTGTAACCAGATATTTCATAAACTTGGCATAACCGGGCATTTGTTCTAGAGCTTCTACCAAAGGGACATTGATAGAAAGCTGCTTCAGCATTGTTATAAAATGCCGATATTTACCATCCTCGGTCTTTTTCACTAATCTCTGAGGGAAGGGTGGTGGTGGTCTAGGCATGGGAATTACCTTCATAGGGACTTCTGCTTCTTTTCCAGTACTCTCTTCTGCTTCACCACTACCCTTTACCACCTTATCATCATCCTTTCTCACCTTTTCCTCATTAGACGACATAGGTGGGTCAATGGTTTGCTTACCACCCCGAGTAGTGATTGCCATATAGTGTGGATCATTTTTCGGATTTTGGACAGTGTTGCTAGGAAGAGTGCCCGGTTTTCGTATGTTCACAGCCGCAGATAATTGGGCCATTTGCAACTCGATCTGCTTAATTGATATTGCATATGTATCGACTTTTTGCCCAATACCTTCTAAATCACACCTTAACTCTTTAATGTGCTCATCACTAGCATCGAACATCCTCATCATTTTGTGCAACATATCCTCAACTCGCGCCATATTATCTCCACCATCCCTAGGAGTAACTTCACGATTTTGAGGAGGGACATAGGGCCCATTCCTATCGTTTTTGTTACCGTAGTTACCCCTGTTGAAGTTGTTGTCGCGGTTGTAGTTTCCATCTCGGACATAATGACCCTCACGGTTATAGTTATCATAGATCCGACCTTGGTTCCCTTGACCTTGGCGCCAATTATCCTTATTTGAGCCTTGGGCACTCGGTCGGAAATCCCCCCGTGTGCTCATTTACTGCATAGGAATCCTCCGCATAATAGCATTTATCATTAGGTGGTGGTGGTTTAGACAAGTAGTTAACTGCATATATCTTTTCTGCACCCCCAGTGATATGTTTTAGTACCAACCCAAGCTCAGTTCTCATCTGAGCCATTTCTTCATGAATCTTATCTGTGGATGGGTTGTGAGTGGACTGCACTGCGAAGGTATTTCTCCCGATATCTGACTTCCTAGTACTCCAAGCTTTATTATTCTGGGAGATTTTCTCTAATTTTTCAGCAATCTCATCATAAGGACACTCCCCATAAGATCCACCTGCTATAGTGTCCAACACCGCTTTATTATTATCATCCTGTCCACGATAGAAGTATTCCTTCAGTGACTCATCATCTATACGGTTATTTGGGACACTTCTCAAGAACGAGGTGAATTTATCCCAAGAACTACTAACTGACTCTCGTGGTAGTGCCACAAAGTTGTTCACTCTGTCTTTGTGGTTTAGTTTCTTGGAGACTGGATAGTAGCATGCTAAGAGAACCTCTCTTAGTTGGTTACAAGTGAAAATTGAGTTGTAAGGGAGCTCAGTGAACCATATAGCAGCCTCTCCCGTCAGTGAGAGAGGAAACACTCTAAGCCCTATTACATCCAAGTCCAAGTCAGGCCTCCCTACGCAGGTTTTACACACTGTCCTTACCTTAGCTATATGGGCATGTGGATCCTCAGAAGGTAGCCCTGAAAACAAACCTCTGGCAGTGAGAATTTGCATCAGGCTACTAGTTACCACAAAGGTGTGGCCTGGTGGTAGAGGAGGCAAGACAAGTGGCCCATCGGAGTCTACTATGTTGTCATAGCCTCTGTAGTATGCTTGGGGCCGTGGAGCGGGATTTTGTCCCCTCTGTTGGTGTTCACCCGGAGCATCGGGTAACAACTGACCATGAACATCAACCGAAGCTGGGATGTTCTGGTTTGGATCATCATCATTAATTCCCAAGTTTCGATTCATGTTGCGTAGTGTACGCTCTAATTCGTGATCGTAGGGAAACAAGGGTTCTCTTCCTCTCCGTGTATTTGGCATACAAGAAGGGTGGTTCTGCACGAATCAAAAATAATAAAACAAAGTAAAATCAAGAGAATATCAACTAAACTATAGTAATAAGTTTAAGCTAATCTAAAAGCTACTTTCACCGGTAGCGGCGCCAAAATTTGATACGCTCAAACTTACTTCTCAAAAAGAAGTAGAGCGGTCGTGTCAAGTAAATAACCCAACTAATGAGGTTGGGATCGTTCCCACGAGGAAAATAGATTAAACTTAACTTCAATCTTTGTTCAGTCAATTACTTCCTTGGAAAGCAAAAATGATAAAAGGGGGGTTTCTATTTCTAAATAAATGAAAATAACCAGCAAAATTAAATGAGACAACTAACAGCTTTGAATGTTGGAGTTTAATCAATTAATCAATGTAACTAGGGTTTATGTGTTCCCCACAGGTTCATAACTTGATAATTCTAACTATAACAACTCTTTCCTAGTATCTTGCATGCAAAGTGATAAGTTATGTATTTCTAAATCCTTGGTCCGGCATCTAGAAAATTTCACTCCGCACCTTGGTCCGGCTACGTGTGTTGCTATACTAACCCTTATCTTTACCTCATATTAAGTATCGTATTAGATATTTGACTAAGTTATTACCTCGTACCAATCAATACTAGCCTATTAGATAGTATACACTAAATCTATGGTGATAATTCTTTTCCTATTATCTACCTCCTTGGTCCGGCAAGTAGCATTAAGGCGATTTCTAACGTTGGCCATCCGTTAAAAAGACTTCTAAGCGAAAGAATTATCAATACATGCAAGACACTATTCTAGAATTGTTATTTTAGTTAGGTATTACCTCATTATTTGCCTATGGTTCCCACAACCCTAGTTATGGAGTTTAGTTACCCATAGTCATAATCACAATATTCAAAAATATGGTATAAGAATTCATGTACTTACTTCAATGAGAAAGAGTAAAATCCGAAAGTTAGCTTGATTAATCAACAAAAATCACCAACAATCAATTACAAAAATCTTAAAATAATCAAGAATCTCACAAAAGGTCTAAAAACTAATCAAGATTCTAACAATAATCAAGGGCCTAACCAAGTAAGCCAGAGTCTAACCTCAAAAACGAGGTTTTTTTGAACTATTTATAGAAAATAAAAACCAAATTAAACAAGGACTCCATTTGCTGGAAATCTATCAAAACGCGGCTGGATCGACGGACATCGCGATGGATCGTCGTGGTCACGACGGACCCTCATGGACTATGTCGTCCCAAACTTGATGCAATTTCTTCTGCTGCTCTCTTCATTACCCTCGACGGCAGGTATGAAGGATCGTCACAGGCACAACGATCCGTCGAGGGTCTCCGTTCCAAAACACTTGAACTTTTGGAATTTGGGTACTGGGACTACTTCTCTGAACTTCATGACGAACCTGCAGGACGGACCTTCATGGATATGACGGTCCGTCACGCTTTCCGTAACCCCACACTTGGTCAAACTTCCCCATCTTCCTTCAGCAGCTGCACTACGCTGCCACCTACGGACCGTCACGAGCATGACGGACCATCACAAGCTCCGTAGGTGGTCTTTTCTGCATTTGTTCTCTCAAAAACCTCCGCATTCATCTTTGGACAGATTTCCTGCAAATAAGGAGAAACTTATATAAAAATTAGCACAAAAAGGCTTTTGGACATACTAAACTTAAGGAAAAAGTATTAATAATACCGTGAAACCACGGTATATCAAAAGGCACCTAAGTCTACCAAATCCAAGAGTTCATAATGTAAAAGCTTTCATGTGTCAAGAAGAGAAAACTAAGTTTACTAATTAAGACACAACATCCACATATAAAAATCTTCAAAATCCATTATCATTACAGATAAACATTAGAAGAGAATATAATCTCATCACATTATATCCCCATTACACAAGATCACACATATATCACATCATCCTTCACTTTTTACATTCATCTAAGCAATAACATCTTGCATATAGTCACATTACTTCATATGAACAACTTCACTTTATACCTTCACATAAAACCTAACATGATACTACTATAATTTACATAATAATTCCAACAAGTCCATGATCATAATCATATCCCACACATAAGCACCGCCACAGAAAGTGGACCATACCAATCAATAGAAAATTCTATATCAATTCTACATTAACTAAGGGAATTAGGTCAAATTATATTTTTCCAATAGCGAAGATAACCATTCCTTAGCGTCTCCAACAATTCACAATACAATAGAATAAAAATCCATAGAAATCAACAATAAAATATAATGTAAACTCAATTATATTATCACTATATCATAAGCAATTAACCTATTCATAAGCCAAATTTAGAGATTTGAGAAGATCAATGTTTGGAGATTTTTCATTTGAAAACATCAATTTATCATCTATTATATCATACCTAATCATTTGAAAGTGTCTCATGCAAGAACCCATGACTTAGTGTGAAAATTGGACTTTTTCATAATGTTTGAAATCACTATGGAATTCGCTGTAAGATGTTAGAAAACCTTAGATAAAGAACTTCCATACCTTATTGGAAGAACTCCAATGAGAATTTAAGAAGAAAGTCATTATAATCCACCATCCTAGCACCATCTAAACCTTGAGCTTTCGTGGGGGGGGGGGGTTTGAGAGAACTTTAGGAGGGAAGTGTTTCGATTTAGTTATTAGGGTCTAAGAGAGGGTTTAATAACTTTAATACTCTTAAAATACCTAAATACACCTAAAAATATCGTCCATACACTTTAAAAGACTTGGGATGAATTTACCATATCACCCGTAACTTGGTCGGGTTGCACCAAGAATTTGCAGGACCAAACGACGCCACCATCTACTAGTTGTATATAGAGAGACACTTTGTTATTGGGATCCTTCATTTGGGACAAAGACTCAGTATTTTTAGGCCTGGAAGGTCTAGTAGAATCCCAAGGTTGACGGGTCATCGATTGAACGACTGGCCATCCCTTGTGGCCGTCGTTTGACACTGTCTTGCAACATCTTGGTTAAGAGATAAGGTCCTCTTCTAGGGCCCCTCGTGGGTCCTTGGTGGAGTCATAACCAGAATTAAAACCTCTAAAAATGATCATCTAGGTCTTAGGTTCTCCTCCAGTCATTTTAGACAACAAACAACTCATGAAACATCCAAAGGCAGAATAGAACACACACAAGTACATAGATGACTAGTCGTCGAACGTCTTGATCGTTCCTTGACTTTTGACTTCATACTGACCCGGAAAGACCTAAAATCTCATTCACACATTAAATTAACTACTTAACTTACCTTAAAGCTTAGTTCATTTTGAGGGTCATTACATTCCCCCGTATAGGAACAATCGTCATAGAATGAAACTTCTTACTTAAAGGATAACAACCAAAGCAAACAACCCACAAGCAAGCATACAATATCATAAACCATAGACATAGTTAGGAGGAACATCACCCACGTATAAGGGCATCAGACAACATCATGTATTCAAGCAAGTAGAACTACATCTACCAACTCCTTATGCATCATTCTTTACCATTTCTCATGCTATTGGAGGAACTTCCTTCTCCAAGTTACATCATGATCATTTAAACATTACTAAAAACGTCACACAATTTTCTCATTAAAGAACAATTATGCAACATCTTAATAACAAACATTTTGAGCAATTTCCTCATAAAGTCTCAACATGCAACTTCTCAATAACACATTAGGCATGCCCAACAAGTTAACTCATGCAACATTTAGGCATGCTCACTTTTTCACCTCATGATGTACATATACAATGTACAATAAATTCACATGAATATGAGGGAATACAATGCATGAAAACTCATTTTCACATTTATCAAGAATTCAACCAAAACATTCATACCATAAGGAGAATATTGGAAAATCATTTTTCACAAAAGAATCTGACATGAACAAAGATACTAGGAACTCTTAGTTTTAGGCTTGAGTAGGCACATAAGGAAAAGATAAGGAAATCTCACTCCCAACACCCTTACTATTAACCACACCCCCCCCCCACTTGGGATAAACCCATCTAGGGTCAACATGGACATACTATAAGGATCTCAATCAAGAAACCATAATTATTACCAACACCACTTTCACCCAACTCTTCAATTCACTGATCCCCTTGAAACAAAAACATAAGGCCTATCTCATAAACACCAAAGACTATGAAAAGTATAAGCATCTAGCCAGAACATCCCCTACTAGGATAAACTCAAACATACTCTTTCAAATATCACCTCCTCCCTCTCTAAGGTCGGATCAATACAACATCAAACCTCCTTACTCATCACACCTATACATTTCTAACACCAATACTCACCATCATAAGGAAACCCATCAAACCTAAGGTCATCATCACAACCTTCCATTTCTCTATCTAGCATGTCACACATAGCCTCTTTTGCTCGCCCTCAAACTCTACCACAGGACTCCTCAAAGCGCGCACTCTAAGGACCATCACATAAAGACCAAGGGAAATATATCATAAAACAAAGCCCTTACGCACGATTGAAGAATGAATAAGTGAAACTTTCTTAGAACCTAATAGGCTCCTATTCATAATGTGGAGCGCTTCACATTATAAACAAGACTCAACTAGATTTGGTTTTTGAGACAATCTAAGACACTACCAAACCTTATGCTTTGATACCAAGTTTGTAATGGCCCAAGGGTACCACCTGGAAGTTACCGGTGTACAAGACTCCGATAAGTCTCGAACAAGGATCTTAGATCATTCATTGCATACAATATTCAAATATGAAAGACTTAAAACTTTCTTAACACACGAATAGTACTTTCATTATGTAAAAAGAAGATAATTTTAAAATTATTCTACCTTTAAAATGTTTCATTAAATCATCTATACTTTAGAGTACAACTTTTGGGACTAAGCCCATACAAGACTAAAAGACATAAAAATAACATGTGGGTCTTGTCCTCCAATCTATGAGGACTCACCAAAACTTCATCTTCAACCCTTAGACACTTATCCATCATCCATGGAATATCAAGACTTCCAATCCGTAGACATTTGTCAAAAAAATGGGTTATCACATTTAATGCACTAAGTATTGAAGCCATGCAAAATCCATGAAAAAGGGACATTTAGTACAGAAACATGCTTTCATGACATTTTGACTAAAAAAAACTTCATCATAAGAGGTTAAGAGACATAATACAAGTCAATAATCACATATAAGACAATAGACAAATAATCCACAATATATGACCATAGTCACTTAGAATCCATTAAACATTTAGATTCCTTACTAAAGGTTATCCTAAGACCCACCTAAGTAATATATGTAGCGGCTGGGCATACAACCCCTTAACACACACCTAGGTTATCCTCAAGACTATCCAAAGTACTGATATTCCTTTCTATCATATAAATCTTAGTTCCATATTAATCAACTAAGCCTTTACATCATTCAGAACCTCTAGCTAAGGTTACTTTAATATTCACCTAGGAAAGATATATATAGACCGCCAATACACCCTCTTCTAACACACCTAAGTAATCCTCAAAGCTACGCTAAATAAAACCTTTCTACTGAACATGCTTTTACTAACTCGACATTATTCATTATTCCATTTAAGAAACAAGTAACTAATAAGGGGGCTTCACATAATGGTCTTGGAAGATCTAGGGAACTGATCCTAGGACCTTCAAGGCCTACTCGTTCCATGTGTAAATAGTGTCCCATTCCACTACCTACACAAAGTAGAACCTATCCAATGCTACGGTACACCCACATGATTAGAATAGGCATTAACTGACATAGACCATACTAGGTAAGTATGGAATTCGGAGTGTACTCTACTCCGTAGAGGGTGTTGTACTTTCCAAGGGTAGAAATAGGACACTTCCCATGTTGTCAGATAGTTTAGGGATATCAAGGGATTCTTTGTACTCTAATCTCATAACCAAGTAGAGCTACTACAACAAGCATATCCACTTGGTGCTTAACCTTTATTCTCGTAGAGTTATTTCGTTCACTTAAAGGTATATGAGGAGGTACCATTTCTTAGTTATACCAACTCATAATACCAATATCAATATTGGGTCCACTAGGGATGCCACTAAAGTTCTCTTAGGATAGCTCTTATTATTTCTTAAAGATGGTCGCATTCCTTTCCGGCCAACCTAACTCTATATCAATCATTCCACACAACAAGGAGACACCATATAAGTCTATTCGTTCAAGGTTTCTCATTAACCTTCTTTTCATTATTCAAGGTTCATATTTTTAAACTTCTTTTCATTTTCAATGTTTTATATTCACTTAGTGTTCTAGACTCATCAAGAAGGGGCACTATGCTTAGATCTACCGGTTCAAGAAATACTCTAGAATACCTCATTTAATAATTCAAGGAATGGCACAAACTTTAGATCTACCAATCCTAGACTTTCATTTATTCTTTCATTCTTTCATACAAAAGAAGGGTGCCTAAGCCTAACAAGTCAGTAAATCATACATTCACATACTTTGATACATCAAGGAGAAGGCACCTAAGTCTACCAAATACAAGAGTTCATAATCTATAAGCTTACATGTATCAAGAAGAAGGACCTAAGTCTACCAATCAAGACCCAACATCCTCATATAAGGCTTTTCACAATCCATCATCATTACACATCAACATTAGAAGAGAATATACTTTCATCACATTCATCACCATTACACATGATCACACATATATCACATCATTCTTCACTTTATACATTCATCTAATCGGTAATATTGTACATAAACAACTTTACTTATGCCTTAACATAAAAATTTACATGAGACTACTACAATTCACATTATAATGCCGAAAATTCCATGATCATAATCATATACAACACATAAGCACCACCACCATAAGTGGACCATACGAATCAATAGCAAATTCTATATCAATTCTACAGTAACTATGGGAATTAGGTCAAATTTCCTTCTTTCAATATCCAAGATCACCATTCCTTAACATCTCCAACAATTCAAAATATTACAGCATAACTAACCATAGAAATCAACTATAGAACATAATCTAAATTAAATTCTACAATCACAAGATCATAAGAAATTATCCCATTCATAAGCAAAATTTAGAGATTTGAGAAGATCAAGGGTTCATGGAGATTTTAATTGTAAAACATCAATTTAACATCAATTATATCAAATCTAATCATTTGAAAACACTATATGTAAGAACTCATGACTTAGAGTGAAAAATGAGGTTTTTCACAAACTTTGAAATCCCTTTGAAATTGTCTTTATGATGATAGAGAGACTTAGATAACGAACTCCTATAACTTATTAGAATAACTCCAAATATAATAGAATAATAAATCCATTAAATCCTCAATCCTAGCTCCATCTTGACCTTGACCTTCCATAGGGGTTTTTGGAGAGAACTTTGGGAGAGAAGGGTTTTGATTTAGGTGTTACGGTCTAAAAGAGTGTTTAATCTCTTTAATACTCTTAAAATACCTACATACACCTAAAACAACAGTCCATGCACTTAAAAAGACTTGGGGTAAATTTACCATATCACACCTAGCTTGGCCGAGTTGCAGCAGCAATTTGCAGGCACATACGATGCCCACCAGCTACTGGTCGTAGATGGAGTGACACCCCATCATTAGGGTAAATTTTATGGGACAGAGACTCAGAATTTGCAGGCCTGGCAAGTGTAATCAACACCCAAGGTTGATGGGCGGTGATTGAACGACTGTTCGTTCCTTGTGGTCGTCGTTTGACACTGCCTTGCAACATCTTGGCAAAGAGATGGGGTCCTCCTTAAGGGCCCCTCGTGGGTAATTAGTTGAGTCGTAACCACATGTTAACCACTAAACATTCTAATATAGGTCTTATGGTATTCTCCAATCATTTTATACACCAATCAACTCATGAAACAAGCAAAGGCACACTAGAGCATACACAAGCACACAAATGACTAGTCGTCGAACATCTTGGTCGTTCCTTAACGTTTGACTTCATTATCACCCGGACTGACCTAAAAACACATTTACACATTAAATTAACTAGTTAACAGACCATAAAACACAAGTGAAGCTCTAGTTCAACCGATTTCATTTTGAGGGTCATTACACCATGTTTTTTCCTTTTCTACGAGGAAAGGGAGTGGAACGCAATGGCTTTAATTTTGTCTGAAAATTAACTCACGAATAAATAAAAATATCCCCCCGGGTGACGGAGCAGGTGCTCGTAGTGCTCTACCTTAAATAGGACAAGACGAGGTGAAATTCTGCCACCCAATCATTGTTATAGTACATGCAGATCCGCTACCCAATCATTGTTATCGTTGCGATTAAATAATTCCTCTCATTAGTCACAACCATCATTCTACCCTTTTTGGGCACACACTCTACTAAACTTACCCATTTTCTGTCTTGGTACACAGTTCCAGCATCCAGCCACTTGATGACCTATATTCTCACAACATCCATCATCAATGGATTTAGTGTTCGTTAATGTGATGCTTTTGCCTTTAACCCTTCCTCCATGTAACTATTTTAGGATGATTAATTCTACTTCCACCTATTCATCAGAAATTACTGCAGACAAAATAACCAAAAAAGTTTTATCTTCACCTTAAAATGCATAACTGAGGTAGGCGGGCAATGCTTTTAACTCCACCTTGGTTTCTTCTTCCATGAAGGGCTTGGGTGGAGGATCCAACAACCTATTTAGAGGGTTTTATAAATTTTGCAGATCTACCTACAATACCACATAACGATATTGCAAAATTTCACGTGCCTCAAAATCTCCATATTTGTCATGTGTACCAACACTCGCTCCAAAGGGTCCTTAGATGCAATAAATGGAGCCTCTTCCTAGATATCTATCACAGTAATGGCAGACAACTCTTCATACACAATTGACAATTTGAAAACTTTATAGATATCGAACAACTCTACCTTATCATGGGCTCGCATAATAAATTGTCTTGTTGCTACATTTATCATAGCCCACAAAGTTGCTAAGAATGGTCTTCCTGAAATGAATGGAACCTTAGCATCTGGCTCAGAATTAAGTACCACTAAGTCTATTCGGAAAATCAATGATACCATTTTCACTAACACATCGACTACCATACCCTTAAGCCTAGCAACAGATCTATCAACCAATTGTAATATTATGGTAACTACCAAACCCAAACTTTTGTACACAGAAGTCGGTATCAAATTCATATTATCTCCTAGATCACATAATTATGTCGCATGAATGCTCTGCCCTATAGTGATCTGAATTGTATAACTACCTGAATCTTTTAGTTTAGCGGGCAACTATTTTTGGATTACGGAGTTGCACTCTTCAGTAAGTGTATAGTTTCATACTCCCTTAGCCTCCTTTTATTTTCCACTATCTCTTCACGTTTTTACGTACCTAGGTATACCCTGCAAAATATCTACCAATGGCTAGTTAATATGAACTTGTTCCGAAAGATAGACAAACTTACAAAAACATTTATCCTCATCTATTTCATGAATTTTTTATTGAATGGAGGAGGTTTTTTGACCATTGGTTAAACTCTTTCTTCTTGTGAAACAACTTCACCTTCCTTAGATTCACACGTTTACTCACAACATTATCACTTTTCAGTGGAGCTAAATCCTATAATTGTAAAGCACTGTGAGTTCCTACTGCATTTACTTCCTTTGGATTTGGGTCAGTGTTACCCAACAAACTTCATTGTGGTCTTTAGTTTTGGGGACTACCAAACTACTCAAATTTCTTCACTAAATTTTGTGTAGAAAACCAATTATTTCTCACATTAGTGACTAACTGGGGTTGCTCAATCATGATATTTTTTAGCTTCTCCTACATACACATGTTGTCAGATTATTGTTTAGGTTGCTCCTATTGGGCCTGTGGTTGCCAGATTATTATTTTGAGGACACTAAATCTATCTCTAAAAACATTAAATTAGTCAAAATCTCAGACTCATCAAAGATGAAATATTATTTGTTCCTTCTTTAGAGGTTAAGACTTATTGAAGAATTAAATATATTATGTTGGGACAAGTAATTTGTTCCGTTTCTCTCATTTCATCTAATGATTGACAGGTGTACAGATTGGACGCAATTAGGGCTATTATTTCTTGGAATAGTATTCTAAAATTCATATTTTATCCCAATATCTGCTAAAAATTCTGAAGTTTTAGGTATTTGAAGATTTAAGGAAACTATGTACACTATGTCGAAAAAAGAAACAAATCGGCTGAAAAGAATGAAGAATTTTAGGCGTAAGCATTGCCAAGTACAACTGGCGAATTGTCGAAGGGACGTAGTTTTATTTTTATTCCAGTGTGCTGAGCCATGAAGGTAGAGGATCAAATCAACAGAGAAAAGAGCAGTCGGAAAATAACCGTATAGATCGGTGATTCCTACTAACCTCGTCGAATGATCCGCTGCAATAACAAAAAACTAAACACTATAAATACTAGTCTCAGATTAAGTTGTATATATATCTACAGAGTGGAACATTATTGTAAGACTCACTCTAAAATATAAGTTTACATATTTTTCTTTCATGTTTTTGAGAGGGTTTTCGGAAGACTTGAAGAAGGAAGGATTTCATCTTCCCCAAATCGGAAGTGGGAATTATTGATTCTTTTTCCTTTCAATAAATCAAGACTTATTTCCATATACCCATTTGATTTGAGCATCATTGACGGTATAATTTATTATTTCTTGATATGTGGCTATAAACCCCATTCTTGGGGTGTGATTTAGCATATATTAGTTATTATATTTGTTGGGTCTTTCTTATTGATAGCTTAGATGTAGTTTAATGGTGATTTCTTATAGTGGTTGTGGTTTAATCTAGTGTATTTGTAGTTACAAATTCAAGTTCACCCTTGTGTGTTTGGTTAGCTCGATAGAGAAATTGTGAAACAATGACAACTAGATTAATTGCCGACATGAGTTTCATCCCAATAGGGTTAGCCTAGTTCCATATCCAAACACTTATCTCTAGAGATTGAGTGGGGTAAGGCATAGGTTGTACTTAATGCGGCAAATGGGTGTTCAAGATCAACCCATCTGAAACGGGGTAAGGTACTCGAGAGAGAACTTATTTCAAACTAAAGCTTCGCCTAGTAACTATTCTTCTACAAATTTTGTTTCGAAGGCATATACCCAAAAATCACTATTACCTTGTATTGCGGTCACATCCCAAGAATCCCCCCTACCCCCTCCAATACTTTTTTCTTGTAATTTTAATTATTTTTACTATACTTGTGACGAAACCCCCCAATTCACACTTTTATATCACCTCCTTGAATTTATGATGTTTTTATTCATAAATTTCTTTATCTATGACTTATTAGAATATAATTACAATTAGCTACAACTTTTCACTACCAGTCCCTTGAAATACGACCCCAAACCTAGGTTGGGTTACTATATTATCGACTATCACAGACACTCGAACCATAGTTAGTTTACTTACTATGATAAACATCAAAATGGTGTCGTTTCTAGAGAGTTGTAGCAAGTGAAAATCTAGTTGAGTAGAGTTTTCATTCTTTTTTATCTTTAGTTTTTCTAATTTCTCTTTTTTGTTTTTTTCTTTATCTAGTCGTTTGTGTATGCAGGTACTTTGAGCATTGCTACAGGCAGTTGAGGTATATAAAGAAGTCAAGGGTGACTTCAAGCTAACTACAATGGTATCTCAACTAAATGACTTTACTAACAAAATATCTGAGGGGGAAAACCAGTGCAAAAGCAAAGGGAGGTGTATGCCTTCTCATGAGCGGAAGAAATCTAGAAAATATAAGAAAATTGTGTTGAGGATACTCTTCAAATCATTCTCCAAAAGATCACCAATCAAGATCGAGTGTGAGACGAAATGACAGAAAATGTTGAAGTGTTTAATAAATTGATTGGATCACATTCTAGATCAACCCAGCGCATTAAATCAAAAACGACATATTGGGATTTCTTAGTGACACTAGGTCTATCTCTGATAACTGAGAATGCAGGACTTACATCGTGCCACGATGTTAAATAATGAGCTTCTTGAGAAGCAACCTAAGGTCATAAATTCTTAGGATTTTGTTTTTATGAATAATTGTGTGTTAATATTGCAGGTCAAAAAAAGTAAAGTGTTGAAAACTAGAGGTTGCCGAGCATGTGTACCATTCAATGAATCTCCAAACAGGTTGTCTTGCCTGACTAAATCTTTCATTTGGCTAGATGCAAGAGAAATATAGATCCTTTAAAACATGGTAAACAAGGAAAGCAGCTCGATATATCACCTACAAGTTCGGCGAACTCGACATAGACCAGTGAATTAATCCCATGAAACTTAAAACATTACCTAAAAGACATGATAAATAACCACATGGCATACCATCGAGTGTATCGACGAGTACGACTAACGTTGCCGAATAGACGACAACTGAAAGGTAATAATAGCCAAAGTTTCATCATTAAAAATTTCTTTACTTTCCCACGTTCTAAAACCTAGAAACTTCACACCAAGATATTACTTTAAAATTTATTTACTTGGGGTAGGAACTCCCTGCGTGCCAAGCATCTCAATAGGACTTTGATCGACATTAAAGGTTGGTCCCTAAAACCCGAATTTATTTTTAAAAAAATTTGAAATCTTATGCAATGTTAATATCGTGCTTAGGTGTGATGGGCCTCTCTAATAGGAATAGATCGATGTGATGTTGTTTTTAAAGCAAAACCTTTGCCCGAATGGTCTTAAATTAACAACGGGTGTTGCTTGACTGTTGCTAGAATGATTTGGTGAATTCTAAGTTACCACCTTTGTTCTATATAATAAAAATTTCTCAATGAGGGAATTGGTGAAAACATTGTTAAGGGTTATCTCAGTTAAAGAGCCAAATTTTACAAGACTGGAAGAATTCTATGTATTTTGTGGTGGCAAAAAGTATGGGTCTTGTGTGACTTTCATATATGCTTGCTTTAACTTTTTTTTGGGCCTTGTAAGATCAATTTCGATAATGGGTAGAAAAAAATGCATGTTGAGTCATTATGTGAGCTCGGCTGAGCTCGCCGAAAGTGTCGACAGTTTGCCTACTGGCCATAGACCACCCTTAGCTCATGTCTCAAGTGTTAAGGGATTTGTAATCTTCAGTGGACATAGTCATGATTGCAGAATGTTTTTAATGATCTGCCAAATGTACTTTTGATCTCAATTAGCATGCCCCGCCTTGACTCTCCATATTTTTAACTTTCGGCAAACAAGTTCATGATCGGCGAAAGCGATTGGCGCCTCGCCGACTATAGCCTCCCGTTGCCAACTCGCCTAATTTTCTAAACCAATCTTTTCAGCGAGCTCGACCTAGATCTCCAAAAAGGTTTGGTGATTCACCGATTGCATTGGCGAAACTTTCTGCAATAGATTTTCTCTATTAGATTGATTTTTCCTTTGATTAGTTATATTTTTTTGCAGATATGGAATTCACCAATCAAAACAGGCAACCCCAAAAAGGGCAACACATGGCATTTGTATAAATGAAGGAGGATCAAATTCTCCAAAGATAGGGGAAGAATAACTCCAACTAGGTAAAGGAAAAAAGATGAAGTGCATGGCAAAGAAAGGAGTATTTGCTGAGACAAAAATTCATTAGGATAAGATTAAAGATGAACAACCATTGATTTGAAGATAGAGCAAACTCAGAATCTACCTCAACCCTAATCCACCATAGTTTCATCAAACGAAACCACTTACATTAGGGATACATCAGTCATAACTATTTTTGAACTAGTTCTAGAACCAGCACACACACCTCCAGTGGCCCCTGCACCACTTGTTGTGTCTCAACCTAGAAAGTGGAATAGGTTGAAGGGCATTGGGGTGCGTACCATCATAGAGGAAAAGCTTTATCGGTTGAGGGTCTGGAAGTTAAATACCCTGTTGTCCAGCAAACCATACTTTTCCATTAGTTTAAGAAATTCACAAGACCTAGAGGCCCATATATCCCTTCTTGAGTTAGGGAGTTCTAAAATCTTCTGGAGCATTGGTTCCTATGAACAAGAAACATGCGAGTTAGTTCATACCAGTCAGGTCGGTTACAATTGAGGCACGAAATAGAGTACTACGTCGAGCATATCAATGCTACAATGGTAATACATATACACTTTGTACGTTGTTAAGATGGAATGCTCCATGATGCATCATTACACGATCTAAAGGGGTGGTTGGTTCCAATGATTTCTCAGGACAACGAGAGATGGATTGGGGTTGGCGCTTTAATTGAGAACCTAGAACTAAACGTTTCCGCCAGATCTTGGTTAGGCTTAATCATCAAAACAATCATGTAATCCCAAAATGAGTTTATTCTGCGCATTTCTAAAGAGGCTTTCCTTGGTTGTATCATGTACATAAGTAGTTTCGATCATGGGTTGCTAACACCGTATGAGATGGAAATGAGGGCCAAACATAAGCTTACTTCCCTGCTATTTCTTGTTTTTGTTACAGAACTCTGCTAACATGTTGGTTTGCCTGTAGAAACTATAAGAGATATTTAGTTTGTCCATCATCCTCCACAAAAACCCGGGGAATAGAGGTCGAATACATGATGGAAGAGTAATATAAGAAGATAGAAACTACAACAGATTCTACTCCAGAGGTTGATGTTGATATACTATATACATACACATCCACCCCTAATCCGGTCCCTAGACCATCAAGTACTTCTATTCCTATTTCTTCATCACAGGATCGAGGTGCTTCCTCCTTTATCCAGACGATCAAAATTACTAAGGACATGATCCAAAAGAATAGGCGTCTAGCACAATTAGCAGAGGCGAGGGCAACAAGGCTACAGAGATCAGTCCAAGGGTCGATAGAGAGCTCCATATATATTGCACTTACCCCACTCCATGCCTCTCTCGATTCTTTGATTTTGAGGGTTACTTCTTGAGAGAGAAAACTTGGAAGATCATCCAGATACTGGCTATGAAAGACGACATTGCAAACCTACGACAGGACATGGATTATCTGATGTTTATTGACTTCAACGATCTAATGAGGATGGATGATTATGGAGGTGCCCCTGATACTTCATAGATCCCTCATCTACCACTAGATATGTGTGGATGGGAGATGCAACAGATAGAGCTCCATTTATTGAGAATAATGAGGACATGGCAAGAACATATGAGAAAGAAGTAGAGGATAGAATCTTTGGCAATTTTCCAAGCCTGGTAGAAACTTTTTTTCAAAGGGTGACCCAAGCCCTGACTAATGCAATATCCACTACATTCTGAGGAGATTCCGGGAATTGATGCCCATGCATAGACTCTACCAGAGTATAAATACCTAGCTAGGAGGAGAGGCTGCATAGCTAGGATCTTTCTTCACATCTCTCTTTCTTAGCTTTTTTTTTATAATGATACTTGTGTTTGAGGACAAACACATTTTACATTTGGTGTGGTGAGGCCCACACCTTTTGTATTGATACTTGTTT
This sequence comes from Solanum pennellii, assembly GCF_001406875.1. NCBI lineage: Eukaryota > Viridiplantae > Streptophyta > Magnoliopsida > Solanales > Solanaceae > Solanum > Solanum pennellii. The sequence continues at coordinate 48,788,625 of NC_028641.1, read as the reverse complement.
TTCTGCATATAAATGGGTTTTCTGTTTTTAAATTGTGTTTTATATTGTTTGTGCGCTTGCTTGAGCCTATGGCTCCTTTTTTGGTTAAATTGCAATAGATTTTTACCCTTACGAAATTATTTTATTTTTTGAAAAAATTTCTCCACCACTTGTGTTGAAAGAGGTTGTTTTGTTGCAAATTTGAGTATCAGTTGCAATCAATATCGATGATTTGAATAGTATTCCAAATTGATCAAACATGAATGTGAGGCCACGACGAGACTAAATGAAGTTCCGTAGACAATATGTGAACTTTTTGCATCTCATTGTGATTAGCCAATTGTCAAATTGATTCTCTTATTATGACCATTGCACACTAGCCGAAGTGTGAAGACATCTTTGACATAAGCATCAATGCCTTGTGTGATAATCTTACCTCTTTTGTGACCCTCCCTTGTGAGTGTGTCGACCTCTCTTGAACACCCTTGAATGTTACCTTTCTTTATAAGAAACTTGATAAGACCTACACCGTTATTCATCCACTACCTAAAATCCTTGTGACTTGTGGTTTAGTGAATAACCAACTTAAGTCAAAAGCTTAAGTTGGGGTATGGTGAAACGGAAGAGGGGGAGTCAGGAATTGCATGAAAAGTGTCCCTTAACCCATGGTATTGCAAAGAATGGATACCCACGATGCATATAAAAAATAGAAAATGAAAGAGCAAAGAAAAGAATAAAAAAGAATGTTGTAGAAAAAAGTATGAAAGAAATTTGGGGTTCCAACAGACTCATGGATGTGAATTATGGAATGATTTAAAAGCACTGAAATAAAAATTGATAAAAGAAGGAGAAGAAAAGTGAGTTGTGAGTAACACAATTCATGAGGATCTTTAGTCACTAAATTAATATGACCATACATTGAACATAGATCCATTACAAGCTTTAGAAAAAACCTTTTTAGTCTTGAGAAAGCTGAAACAAATGTTAACTGGAAAATAAGGGCAAATCTATGGGTTGAAGCATACATTGTGTTCCTCTTTATGAGAACGAGTGTTATATATGATTCGTGAACTTTGAATTGATTACACTTGTGTGTGAAAATGGATTTGTTATTTCTGTAAGGGCATATTAATGCTTATATTTAAGCTTAAACGTGCATATGAAGCATTTGATAATTGTGTGTTACAACTTGAATCTCTGATTAAACATTTAATCTTTTTATCAGTAGTTTTAGTCTTTTTGTGTGAGTTCATCATTGATTTAGTACTTTTTGAGATATCCTTTTTGAACTGCTGAACTTGATTTTTTCTTGAGGAGAAGGAAAAGATTATGTTGGGGGTGTTGATAAGTCCACATATTGGACTCATTTAGGTCTATATTATAATGGAAATAATGTCATCAAATGCGTATTTTATTCTGATATCTAATAAAAACTCTTAAGTTTCAGGTATTTGAAAATTTAAGGAAATCATGGATACTATAAAGAATAAAGGTACAAAATGGTGAAAAGAATGAAGAATAGAAGGCCTGAGCATCGCCAAGTACAATTGGCAAATCGCCGAAGACACGTACTTCGCCTTTTATTCCTGTGTGTTGAGCCTTAAAGGAAGAGGATCAAATAGGAAAGAAAGGAGTAGTCGGCGAATCACGGAACAGTTCCACTTAGCATCACTATACCGCCCAATGATTCAGGACACATAGATTATGTGGTCAAGAACATAAAGGCGATGAACTAATGATGGTGGTCTTACTTTGTTCAAAAGCCATTTCTTTTTTCTTATGAACATTTGCCTTTATATCAACCAAAATAGGATGGTGGTCTTGCTTCTTTTTTACTTTTGACACTAATGATTATTCAACCTTATTCATCAAACCTACTCCTTGTTCTATGGAACCAATTAGTCAAACTCCTAAGCATGCAAGTCTATGCACATCATTTACTAACTCTCTCTAGTCTTTCTCAAAATGGGCGGCATAACCCATGGAAAACCTGCTCAAGGCATTCACTACAAAATTAGTCTTACCTGGGTGATAAAGAATACTCAGATCATAATATTTGAGTAAGTCCAACAACCTACTTTGTAAGAGATTGATTTCTTTCTCATTGAACAAATAAAGAGAACTCTTGTGATCAGTGAACACATCCACAGGAACACCATAAAGATAATAGCGACACATTTATAAAGAAAATACTACGACAACTAACTAGATAATGGGTTGGGAATTCCTCTAAGGAATTTTCAACTACATGGAGGCATAAACTATAACTTTGACATTCTGCATCAAAAGAAAACCCAAACAACTCTAGACGCATCACAATACAAAACAAAACCTTGAGTACCCTCTGGTAAAGTCAAAACATGGGCAGTAGTCAACCACTTTTTCAGTTTTTTCAATTTTTCTCAAAATCTTCAGATCATTGAAACTTCACTATATATGAGTCAATAAAAAAGGGATGAAATAAAGGAGAACCCTTCAATGAATATACTTTAATATCCAGCCAACCCCAACAAACTCCTAATATCAATTGGAGATATGTGTCAAGGACAATTCTGCACTGCCTCTATCTTGTTAGTGTCAATTGTAATCCCATTACCGAAAAAATATAGCCTAAGAATTCCAAAGACTTAGCGGAAAACTCACATTTGGAGAACATAACATATAACTCCTTATCCTTTAAAAATTTGAAGAACTATTCTGAGATGGCTAGCATGATCATCCTCATTCCTCAGATAGATTAGAATGTCATTAATGAACACAATAATAAGCATATTTAAATAAGGCCTTAATGCTCTATTCATAAGGCCCATCAATGTTGTAGGCGCATCGGTCAAATAAAGACATAATTAGGAACTAATAATGACCATAACGACTCTTGAATGTTGTCTTAGGAATGTCACATTCCCTTACCATCAACTGAGTGTAGCCCAATTTGAAGTCTATCTTTTGAAAGTCAAATCTCAGTTTGAAAACCCAATACTTGCAACTTAACCAGAGGCATCTTCCTGGCTTAGAAAAGACCCGCTAGAGATTCCCTATGACTCCTAGTCGAGATCTTCGTAGAAGGACTCCCAATTCAATTTCACCTCCCTAACCCCTATCTTAAAGCGTCGATGAAGGTTTAAAGCCTCTTTCCTTCAACACCGAAAAGCTAGTAATTTTATGTGTCTTCTTGAGCGAGTGAAGTGCTTCACGCCTCTCTCGGGCTCGGGAAAGACAATATGGCCGAGAGTGTTGTGTTATTGTTATGTAAGACCAAGGAGGATCCTATCCTAAAGGAGAATATTATAGCAATCGCGCTTAAAGTATAAAAGAAAGGAGTGGAACAAAGTGTCGCTTCGGGAAACATGGGTATTGAAAATCTTAAATACCCGTAGGTTCCCAATTTTAAAGCAAAGAAACATGTGGCACCCTGAAGATAATCGAAAGGATCACCAATTCTACGAAAAGGATACTTATTCTTGTTGATAACCTTGTTAAACTAGAGATAATCTATACACATTCTAATGGAACCATCCTTCTTTCTCACAAATAAAACTGAAGCGTCCCATGATGAGATACTCAGTCGAATGAGACCTTTATCTAGAAGATATTTCAACTACTATTTTACCTCTATTAACTGTGTTGGTTCCACTATATATGGCAAAATGATATAGGGTGAGTATCGGGAAGAATATCTATACCGAAGTTTAATTGACTCTTAGGAAGGACTCCAGTTAGATCAATTAGACAGATTTCTGGAAACTCTCACAAAACTAAAACAAACTCAATAAGAGGTGTCACAAAACAAGAATCATTAACTCAGACTAAGTGATAGACACATCCATTAGAAACTAACTTTATCGCCTTAAGGTACGAAATAAAATGAACCCTTAGGAGTTGCTGATCTGCTACTCTACTCTATATTGGCTCATTAAGAATTTGGAACCTAACAACTCGAGTTTTACAATCAATAGAGGCTTAACACGCATGAAGTCAGTCCATACCTAGAATAACAACAAAATCTACCAGGTCTAACTTAACTAAATCAATCATGGTTTTCTTGTGATTGATGGAAAAGAGACAACGACGATATACCCTATCAACTAGAGTAGACTCCTTAACTATTGTAGAAACACAAAAGGGTATACAAAGTTTCTCAAAAAGGACAGTAACATTCATTGAAAAATAGATAGTAACAAAAGATAAACTTGCTTGTGGGTCTAGCAAATCATAAACATCAAGAGTAAAGACTTTGATGATACGAGTGACAACATCTAGACAATTCTTTTTATCTTGATTGTTGGTTATTGCTTAAAGGTGGTTTGCTCCTCCGCTAGTACCGGAAGTGTAACGACCGGGTTCCGTCGTTATAGAAATACCAACAAGGAGAAATTGAAACCAGAATTTTTTTTTCTTAGTATTAGGATTTTCCCAACTTTGTCCAGATTTGGAGGAAATTGAAGTCATATAGGTGTAGGGAAATATGGTACCAATCGGGTGGAGTAAATGTGATTCTACTACATAACTAGTTAGATAACTCATTAAGGAATCAGTACGGCTTAACGTAATCGAATTTCGACAAATAGATCTCCGGGAATAGATCATAGCGTTAAGGGTATTTTATGAGCGTAGTGGGTTAAGAATGCGTTGTAAAAAGGGGGAACTAAAATTCAACTAAAAGGTTCTGTCTCGCTGATGGCCAATGTAGCGAGATTCTTGCCTCTACAGCGACACTGCTACAGCAGGATGGGCATTTTTGTAGCGGAAGAGATTGGGATTTTGAATTATAGATTTTTAGAATTTTTCAAACGAGAGCTTAGGGGTTCATAAGTTGACGCTGCAACGGGGTTTGTGCCGATGCAGACAGGCTTCTCAGTACAACATTTTAGGCCTACGGCCACCCTAGTAAATTGTAGCCTAAACTAGCCAAATGTGTGACTTTTGATAAAAATCTACACTTTTGGACTTTAAGCAACACTTTTTACGGGGTGGCCAAAAGGAGTGTAAAGTTTGACATTAGGCCACACTTTTGAAATGTCGCCATAGCAGCTACACTTAAAAAGCGTGGCCAAAGAGGTATAAAGTACACACTTTTAGTAATTCATTAGCAACACCTTTTATTTTATTATACTACACTTAAAAGCGTGGTCTTTGCGTTGTTAATACTACACTTAAAAGCGTGGTCTTTGCGTTGTTAATGGTCACATTTAAAAAGTGTTATCTTTTATATAAAATCTAAAACAACACTTATAAAGTGTGGCAATGTTGTGTAGAATTTTTGTAGCCACAATTTTTCATTTTCAAAAATAATAATTTTTATTTACATATATTCATTAATCACAGAATTAAATATGTAAGTGAGCCAAAGCATAAAATTAGCCAATAAATAAATCAAAGCTATATATTACGAATAAGTTACAAAAAACATTTCTTATACAATCAATACTTAGAAAGTGATTGTTTAAAGATATTTACTATTAATAATTCCACAAAATCAAATGCAGTCAAAAAAACTATGACAATAGGCTTAGCATGAACAGAATGTCTACACAAACAGTTAAAGCATGAGAAGTCTTCACAGAGAAACCAACGCAGCCTCAAATTTTATAATTGTGTTGACACTCAATTTGCCTTAGCATCTGTTCAAGGTCAGGCCTCCCCGTACCCAACATGACCAGTTGTACATCCTGATCCATCATCCAAGGCACTTCCTCAGCAATCAGATCAACAACCTTTTGTGGGTCAAGCCTCCCAATGAAACCGATCAGTAGGAAATCATCACGAACTGGTAAACCAAGTTTGTTCAGCAATGCAGGTTTACATTAAGGCTTGCCAGTCTGCAGTGTGCCCAAGGAGCAGTTCACGTAACCATCTGACTTTAAGTGAACGTCCAACTCAGGGTTCCACTCTTCTGTATCATCCCACTCACGATACCCCGTAATTTCTAATCGTTCTCATTAATTATCTGATGAATCCGTAATTATCTGATGAATCCGCAACCACCTTCCGAAGTCTTAAGTTCCCATGGATATCCATGACTAACTGTAACTACACGGTCTGTTGTTTTAGACCAGCCGCAAAAGTGTTGAAATGCTCACCTCCTACTGGGTCATACGACTTGAAAGAATCCATATAGTGTGGTGGAAGATCTACATATGAAAAATACTCTAAAGTAGCAGGATCCTGCATGATGGAAAAAATTATAGAGCTGAAAATGATAGAAAGCTGGCTAAGATTGCTATAACCGTTATTCATATTACAGAAAGATAAAATAAACAACACAAATCAGAAAATACTAACAAAATCCAGAACTTCGATAGAGATAACTCCAATTACTTTAGTTTTTAATATTACAAATTATTGTTTTACACTCTTCACATTATACATAAAAGTTGTAATCTACCAGACATTTCAAAATAACTTCGCAGATCAAAGTAGGTCATGTTTAATTGGATGAACAGAGTAATAGATCTCTGCTGCTTACATTACATGCGAAAAATCTTGCTCACTCCATAACAGTTCTTTGTACCTTCCACGAAGAATAATCATTATAAAATGAAAGTTGTATTCAAATACATATCAAATGAGGCAAGAAAATTAAATAAAAAGATGATAACTAGTAATAGAAGCATAGAATCTCTCGGTCATACTACTGCATGAACAGGAAAAGTCCCATATTTCATTGTATAATGCTGGTTCAGTCCGCAAGGCTCAAATCTAGAAGGCATGAGCAGAATGTCTGCACCAGCAGTAATTGCTTCTTCATTTCCAAAAACTGTACAGAGAACTAAGTTTTCTTGGACTTAGTTAGCTAGAATGAAGAAAATGCGACACAGGAGTGGTAGCCGTCAATCGTCATCTCTTGTATACTACATACTATGGTTAAACCAAACAAGGGAAATAGAATGATGATTACTTCAGGAACTGTGTTGACACAATATATACTTGGAACTACTGCAATTACTTACCACCTGACTTTCCGCAGGCAAGCTTTCTGTGATTTCCTTCCCACAAAAGAACCCCTGGCCTAGGGGGCTGTATGCAATAATTCGGAAGCAGGAAAAATATTAGCCAATTCTCGAAGTTCTTTCTGGTATCTACAGATAGCTTAATGACTAACCAGTTCATGTACTATATGATAAAGACTGTGGTTTTATCTTTAACTATGTTGGTCATTGAAGTGAACTTAATCTATGAGTTACAACATTCATCAGATACGAGCATACCTACAAAGTGGAACATATCACGAGTCCAAAGAGAATACTCCATTTGCACACAAGTGATGGAATAAACAGCATGCACCCTCGTATTTGTGTCAACCCTAGCTTAAGGATAGCCGAGCACAAGCACGCTGAAAAATTCAAATAGGAAGGACAAGTAGCAACAACATTAAGAGAAATGGGAAACAAAAGTATGTCAGACACTGGGACGAATAATCAAACAACTCCGTTGATGTCCCAAAACCAGAAAAAAAGAAAAGAGCCTTCATCCTCCATGGCACTCTTACAATACAATCTTTTCCTCAAAAGATATTCAAACTACTCATGCCTAGCTTCTGCTCATCATAGCAAATGACTCAAATTATTCGAGCTTGTTATCATTGGATTGCTAAGCACAAGGACATGCACTTAAAGTACCTATTGAAGAACAATAGACTGTTAATGTCCTAGAAATCTAGGAAAATTCTACTTCATAGAAGACACGAGTTGACATATACGATTACATATCTTTTTACAACTACCTGTTCAAATTAATCATACAGTATTACACGTTAAGATATTATTAGCTGTAAAACAGAGGCCTATGTATCCTACTTCATGATATCAAATACCAAATATGATTAACTCCCACAAAAAAAAGGTGATAAGTTGCATACTTCTAAGTTAGTCTTCAAAGACTATAAAACAACAGAACAAACACAAAAAATAAGGAACAAATAACTCGTTGAACCTTTGCATGTTGTCAGGAACCAAGCAAGTACAGACCTTTATATGCTATCCACAAAACTCACCTTAAGGTTCCAAGTTCAAATCTTAGGCACTATTACTTGGATCCTCCACCGCCTGAATGCAATAAAAACTGAAGATTATTCAAAAGAATATAAATAAACTTTTTTGTGAACACAAATGTATGACAAAAGCATCAACTACAGTTTTTTCTCAAAATAAGAAAAGAAATATAGCAACGTACTCTAAAAATAGGATAAAAACACTACTAAAAACAGGAAAAAAGGAAAAAAAAAAAGGAGAAGGGATTACAGAGAATGCAACCAACTGAATAACTAAACTTCCCTCCAATGTATCTCATTGTTTAGATGGATTTTATAACTTGAGATTTTTTTTTTTAACTCAGGCCATAGTTAAAATAGAAATTCAAACAATACATCTTTCTACTTTGTTAATGATTGAAACTCATAAAGTAATCAAAAGACATGGAAAATAATCGAAAAACTAGCAAAACTTCTATTATCAAGCAACAACATGATGAAGTGAAAACTCACCAGAATCCAAAATTAAACGAATGCCTGAAATTAATAATTCGAATTCAAATTAAGAAATTGAAACTTCATTGAAATAAGAAGTGAATATTGAGTACAACTAAACCAAATAATAGGGAAGAAAAAAGAGAAAGAGGTGGCCTGTCAATTAAAGAAGAAGATAAAGGGAGGGTGGACGAATAGACTACCAAATCGATGTGGCGCATAAACTAAACCTACGCTAAAATTGTTGGAGCAGGTATTACACACGCAAAAACGAAACCCACGCAAAGAAAACTTTTGTTGCCTTATTTCCTATGGAATCAAGAATAACCAACAAAAATCGTATAAAAAACACAACAATATAAAAATCTAAAGCTCAATGTGTAACTACACGCAAGTAATAAAGCCAGATACCGTAAACATAACCTTTTAAACATAGAAATTTTTACCTAATAATCCCAGATTCAAACAAAACCCTTTCTGTCCTTGAGGAACAATGATAAATCTATGAGAAACTGAAAAATATTCAACCAGAGATCTTGAGAAAACCCTTTCTGTCCTTGATCGATCGTTCTTGAGAAGTTTCATACTAGGAGAAATGGCATTGTTCTCCACGGAAGATTTTCTTTCTGATTTGCGGGAAAATGCGTTGTTCTTCACAGATGATGATTTTTCTGATTTATGAAAAAAAAAAATTGATAAATTTATGTTTATGAATTATTATTTTTTGGCCCAATAAAAATTTGAGGTAGAGTAAAAAATGTTGGAGGAAATAGTGAAAATTTTAAGATCACATTTATAATGTGTTGTTATTACAATAATAAAAATATGATACTTTAGAAATGTGGTCATATATGTTAATAGTTGTTGTCAATCATATCATATTATAACAACGTTTGTAAAGTGCAACATATACCATGAAAGAAAACACTTTACAAGTGTTGCTAATATTATTGAAATCAAAAGTTAAAAAATATTGGCTACAATTTAAAAACGTCCCCAAAAATATTTTAGGAAACACTTTACAAGTATTGTCCAGATTTAGTATGGTCGTAGGCCTGAAATGTTGTAGTGTCTACAGCGGGATGGGTGTCGCTGTAGCGGAACAAGCGCGAATTAAGTTGTAAATAAAACCCTAAAATGACATTCATTGGCACTTTTCGACTTTTAGAGCTAAAGAACGACAACCGAGGTATTCAAACTCGTTTTTCACCTTTCTGGAAGTTAATGGTAAGCTTTTCACTCCTCAAAATTACTTTTCGATCCGTAAAACATAAAAAAATGGGTCAATATTAATGGTGAGGGTTTCTTGGTAGATTCTATATAGTGTTATTAACCTTTTTTTGACTAGTTGGGATCATAGGTTTGATCTAGGGTTCATATAATTTATTGCAATATGGGTAATTAGTGATTGTTTGTTAATTGTTATGTAATTGTGATTCTTTGAGGACCAAGAAAAAGTTGAACAAATTCAGAAAGGGAAGGATAAAGTTTCTTAAGAATTTAAGCATGTTTCGGGGTAGGTGTTGGTTGTGATTTCATTATTTTGTTATGCATGGATCTTCTTGCTTCATTATGATACTTGTATATACGTGAACGTTGCAATATTGATCATGTTTGTTATAACTGAGATAGATGAACGAATGTATCTATGAAATTATGATCAAAATGTATTATATTGATGATGTATTTGTGATTGTAATTGTGATGTGTGATTGAGAATCGGATTGCCACGTTCGGTAAGCTAAGGGGCATCGACTGTCATATTACAACATACTTGCGATCGTATTGTCACGTTCTAGTAAGCTAACTGTTTTGGTTTAGGTTCACTGAGAGGATCAATGATGTGTTCAACATGTTAAAGGTGTTTTCGTATTGTCAAGTTGATAAAGTTGTTTATGTATATATATATATATATATACATACATATATATACATACATATATATGTATGTATATATATATATATGTATGTATGTATATATATATATATGTATATATATATATATATATGTATGTACGTACATATATATATGTATGTATAGATATATATGTATGTATGTATATATATATATGTATGTATGTACATATATATGTATGTATATATATATATATGTATGTTTGTACATACATATATATATATATGTATGTACAAACATACATATATATATATATACATACATATATATGTACATACATACATATATATATATACATACATACATATATATCTATACATACATATATATATGTACGTACATACATATATATATATATATATACATATATATATATATACATACATACATATATATAAATATATATATATATATATATATATTACGTTGTTTGACTTGTTTATATGGCACTAGTGGTATAGTTGCATGGTTGTAACAGTAGACGGTGGTTGTGTATTGATTCAACCTATGCTCTTATTTTTGCTAAGTAAATGGCATCTTCAAGCGGCTATTGACAGACCTCACCTAGGAGATTAGAGATTGTCGCATTGAATTCAAGGTTGAGCCACATCTTCTAGGCTGCTATGGAGTTCTCTTTAATCTGAGACCACCATTTTTGGATATAGACCGTTGTCTTAGATAATTGAATAATTCATTAACATTCTTTGTTTAGACTTGATATAGTTTAGTAGTTTTGGTACATTGACTTTCAGGTTTTATGTTTATCTTCCGCAATGTTTAGTTGATTGGATCCTTGTTTAGTTAAGCATAAACTTCGTTTTTAGTAATTTAACCTGTTTCTGTAACTTAAATGTCTTAGTTTAGATTAACTGTTTTTTGTTGGATAGTAGTAGTGATTTTTTCACTGGCTGCTAAGTGTGGGTGTCAATCACGACGGTTCAGTAGAGCAAATGAAGAAGATTGGGCCTTATTTCCTTGATTCCCATTACCTTGCATGTTCTTACGACACTCTTTCATGAAGTGACCCTCTTGTCCACATTTAAAACAACCTTTAGAGACATTGCGACACTTACCTGGGTGTATCCTGCCAAACATAGCACATGCATGAGCCCACTTACCTCCTTGTTCCACACTACCCTGAGATTGTGCAGGTCTAACTCAAAAGTTCTCTGAATTCTGACCATTGTACTCACCTCTATTTCTGCTGCAGGTGCACTAGCATATGATGGATCATGTACCTTTTGCTTCGGTTCGAAAGAAGACAGGTTAACATTATTCTTCTGCTTCATGCACTCATTATGTGTCTTCACTTTCTTCTTTCTAAACTCTCCCTTATTCTTTGGCTTTTCTTCCTCAACCTGCTGCACATATACCTTCAACCTTGCTATATCTATGTCCCCAATTAGAACTTTGGCCTTTCCCTCTTTACTTGACAGACGAGACAACCCAACAAAAAATGACTCATCCTACTTCTCATATCTCCAACCATCTTCAAAGAATATAAGGAACGTTGGGTGAACTTCAACTTGTACTCATGAACACTTAGTGAATCATTATTTAGAGTGAGAATTATCATACGTTGGCCTCTCTCAATTCTTGGGGAAATAAACACCGCAAGAAGGCTTCCTCAAAACAAGCCCAACTCGCAGGCGGTGCTCCCTAACCTAAACCCTTCTTCCACTTGTCAAACAAAGTCCTAAAAACATTCTTTTGTTGATATGAAGCTAGTTATATTCGCTTAGCATTTGCAACTTGCATAACTTAAAATACCTTTTTAAAATCCTCAATAAAAATCTATGGGTCCTTATTACTGCTTGACATGTGAAACTTGGAAGATCCATCCTCAAGAACTCTCGGATCCTCAAAGTATCAACCACTTCCTGTCTAGCTTCTCATTTTTGCCCAATCCGGTTAGTCACCACTTGGCGTCACATTTAAATCATTTATCTGAACTCAACATTTGTAAAAGGTGGCTCACGATCAGACTCTAATTGCTGAACTGGATTAACAAGGCATTGAAAATTAATCTTGGTTATTTGTATCTGGATAATTAAAAGATGCATACCAAATGGAATCAGTACATTGAATGTGTGAGTATACCAGGAAAAAACTAAACATGACATAATATTGAAATTAATATGAAAAGGAACACTTATCTTGACTTTACTCAAGTCATGAATAACTCAACTCAAGTGCAAGGTAAAAACAACAATAACAGTGCAATTTATACAATGCATTTAAAATAGTAGGTGACAACTTAATTTATTAAAGAAATACTATAATAGCTCAATTACATATAAAAAAATATAATCCTATGGAGATTCTCTAACCGACAACCACTAATATGAGCCTAAGTGATGATACAACGTGATGCCCACATTTTCAGAACTTTCATATACTTTTTCGTCATACAGAACACTTTAATTTAGTGGACACAATAGTTTATCGTAAAAACACTAAGGAATCATAAAAAATATATGATACTTTTTATCCATGTTGAGTACATGGTTTATAGAGACTTGAGTTATGATGAACTTGCGTCCCCATATCGGTAAACAATACTAGTCAAAAATATAATAAGGTAATATGTTTTATAACCAAGCTATTTAATTGGGTTGAGATAATTACTCAAAAACTTAGCTTAAAAGATCTCATGGAGATCGATTTTTCCTTTCTTGCTCTAATGTGAAAACATTTTAACTCTTGGAAATACTTGATCTTGTATAATCTATGAAAAATGAAACGCTACTCTTACTCTTTACTTAACTCAACACATAAGTCTTAAAACAAAATTAAAACGTTAGTAAAAGAATCTTGAAGTACTCTACAAAATTTTCATGCCTTGACTTTTAACTTTCCTTGAATTGAATTTATGGATTCAAGGATAGTTATTTGTGATAGAAAAGATCTCATGATGTTTAGGAGAGTTTTTATATTGATAAAGATGCGAAACGATCAAGAAATCATTGTTTTAAAACAAGACAACAAGGCATAGATTTATTTTAATACTTGATCGCAAAATTTATTTTTGAAACACAGGAGTCCGCGTCTTCTCCATGATGCAGAGGTGATTTTTGTCAATCGAGGGAGAAAGTCTGCGACACAGACTTGTGTGCCGCAACACGCTCAACTTTTTCCTTATTTTCTTTTTCACCCCAATTCGCCTAAATTCAATTCTTTTTATCATTTGTTCGTTAATATTAGATACCATGCATATGTACACACGGTTCTGACTCAATAAAAACTCTAAAATCGACAATTTTTCCATCAAGAGTTCAACAATCCCATAAAATCTCAAGAATAAAGCCAATTTAAAGAACACAATTCAAGAACATCATACTTTAGAATTTTTAGAACAAATTCCACTTAAACAAACATGTCTTGCGCATGGGTGAAAAAATCCAACGCTATGAAAGTCTCACATATCTCATAGGATTGAATCTTTGGAGAAATCTTTGACGGAAATTGCAAGAACTTAACAAATCTTCAATATCTCTTCTCCTTTCTCCTCTTTTGGCTTCTCTTAAAGCCCTAGCGTATTTCTTAATTTCATAAACTTAACTAACTCAGTATAGGCACCACATAAGTTTTTAAAAGTGAAGCAATTTTATTGGGTATTAAAAAGACCATTATACCCTTCAAATAATTCGGTTTAGAGTTCCCTTATCTAGAAAACGCGACTTCAAATGTGCATATCTCCTTCATACTAACTCCAAATTGAGCATACTCAGTGACAATGGAAAGATAATTCAAATAGCTTTATTATGATATCTAGTACAACACCTAAATTATCCTAATATAGGAGTTATGGTCGTTTAAAAGTGACCAAAAACTCAAACTTTACATAGCTAAACAAATTTTTTTCCAGATATTTCATTCTTTCCAAAAATGAATCTTTCTAATTATAGCATTATTTAGTTCTTTCAAATAGCGAGATGTTACACAAAAGTATAAAGATTTTTTCATTATGAAAAAGAGAAGAAGTGTTAAATATTGTAGAATCCTCAAGTACATCTCCTATATGTATAGATCCCAAGTAGTCTCAAACCTATTGGGAAAAAGGTTATCTTAATATTCAAAGAAAAATATATTTAATTTCCAAATATATTAGAAAACAAAAAGAGTTATAAACAAATAAGGATGATGAATTTTCATGGAAAATTAAGACATAATTAAAAATATATAATAAGAAATATAATTAAATATGAAATACAGAAGAAGATCCAAACTAGCTAAGTTAAATGATCATACAAGTGTACACAATCTTACAAATATTAGAGAGTTTTTATTCCAGATATTATACCCCCAAAGACTTGTTAATCTACCATTTACAAAATTAAACTAATTAGTATGTTGCCACAAGTAAAAACTTTAGAATCATAAAATTCTACCAGGGGCACTGCTTGGCACGCTACATGCCCTATCTAGGGCACTATGTGGTGCGATACGTGAGGCCTTTATTGAGTGAAAATTATTTTAAACTCATGTCCAAGAAGATTACCTAAGACAATGATTATATGAACAGAAAAACACATACCAAATTCAATATTTTGCAACTGAAGTACTAGGCATTCCATGTTTTCAATAGATTAGTGTAGACCAAATAATGGTTAAACATTTGAATGTAAATAAAATAGACTTTAGTCTTAATGGAAATTAATTGTCTTAACTTCCGGATCCATCAATACAAACTAAAATATTCTTCAATGTTTGGTCAATAATAAAAACTAATTATTGTCTTCAAAATATGTCTGCGTATAAAAACAATGAGAGCCATAAAATACATACCAAATAGAACCATATTGTCTCTTGTTAGGATGAGAACCTTCTCCTTCATGGACAACATGAACTTGTATGAAAAGTCCTTTGATGTGGTTTTTTCTCACAAATTCAAGAATACACGTATATTTTGTTTCCACAAGGTTCCACTTACATAAACTATGCAACCCACCAATCAACCATATTCTACCGTCCTGCCAAATCTTGAGTTTCACCACAAATTCTTTGCTGAGTCACAAATAATCATGCTTGAAGGGAGTTCAAGTTATCAATCTCTCACCATATCAGTCGGAACGTACTACAATTAGGAAAAAAAGATATTGTTAAATTTGAATAATAATATTGAACTATAAAACA
This sequence comes from Solanum pennellii, assembly GCF_001406875.1. Classification (NCBI taxonomy): domain Eukaryota; kingdom Viridiplantae; phylum Streptophyta; class Magnoliopsida; order Solanales; family Solanaceae; genus Solanum; species Solanum pennellii. The sequence goes on along the minus strand of NC_028641.1, from coordinate 48,773,131 downwards.
ATCAACTACAATAGTAATAACTTAATAATTATCAATTGATTTCTTCTATCTAGACATATTTTTTTTTACAAAGTAAGGATTTATTAGCTTAGATCCATGTCCACATCTAAATATATATGTAGCAAATTGGTCATGAGGATTATTCTCCTTGCATATAGTCACACTTTTGCATTTAGTTGAATCAAAATAAGTTAATTTGTGATGTTCACAAACAAATATAACATGGGTACTCAGAATTATTCCATATATATTTTCTTCTAGAAGATCGTCTTTTATTGAATGTGGAGTTTTTGAAAGAAATCACACATTTGACAGATATCCAAAGTATGAGAAAATGATTCTTCACTTGATTATTCATTCCTATACCAAAAAAAATTTTCCCTTAGCAGACTCATTTTGCTAAAGGACTGAACAACAAAACCTTTTCAAAAATAATTTACAACTTGTATCCTTAAATAAATAATGACACTAACATGAATACAAGATCATATATAAATATTTATAAAAGTCATTTTGTAGTAAAATACTAAGAAAAGTGTATTGAATATAATATAAAATCAAACAGACAATACATTTAAAAAACTTTAATTTTGTTTACCTTTGGAAATGGTGTCATTTTATTGAATATAGTTGTCGTTTCTTTCTCTTCCTCTCTTCTTTGTATTAATCATCATCTTCTTCTTCTTCTTCTTCTTCGTTATCGTCATCTTCTTCTGAACTTCTACAATCATTTCACATTCCTTATCTTCTTCATCTTTTTCTTCTACCATATTATTCTCATCCATGACACAAGAAGAAGAATTACTCTTTCTATTTTTAGCCCTAGTATTCACCTTTGGCTCCATACTCTTTTGATGTTCAACATTCATTTCCTATGATTCCTCCTTAACAAAAGGTTTTAAACCCCTAACTCCTTTCTTTTCGCATCCATTTCATTCAAGTTGTTCGAAGTCAAAAAATCTATATCCATCATAGTAAAAAATAAAGAAGTCTCCAAGTTCTACAATGTTGTCCTCAATGAAAATTTTCCATCCATATTCATAATAAATATCTTTTCCTGGTTTGGTTACCACTATAAGCCACATATTTTTCAAACCAATCCCTACAAAAATATTACTAGGTAATATTCCATTTTTGTAATACGTATATAACCTATTGGATGTTTTTGTGAAGAAGCATTGGATTTTGAAAAAATAAATGTAAAAGAACATTAATTGATTTAAATCACATCGATCATATCATAAAAGCAAGCAAGTTTCAGATGTTTTTTTAAAAATAATCTCAGACATTGAGACTTTTGATGTTATAGAATTCAAGAATGTTACTATTTTAGAAACTATAGAATGAAATTTTAGGCATTTCATATTTTCACCATAAAATTACTTCCTTCAACGATAATATTGTTATTAAGTTTGAAATGCTATATGAAATTTCTAATATTGATTGACTAAGTTAAACATAATATTAATTAAAAAAAAACCAGAAATTTAACATCAATAGAAAAAGGTATAAAGCTTATTTGTATCACAAAAAGGCATCTATCAACCTTGTACTTTCCCTCCGCTAATTCAAAGCATATATATTCAAAAACTTTTAGTTAAAAATATGTTAAGAAAAAGAGTCAAAAACAATCATAGATTAAATACATGAATATAAGAACACAAAAAGAATATGAAATGAAAAGTATACTTAAAAAATATAAAATAACACGAGTTATCCAAGTTTATAGATCTAAACTCAATAAAGCCTTCCCCTCCCCTATATATATCCGCTGCTCCCATTTCCAAAAAGAAGAGAATATTCAAGAAAAGAAGTTTCACTAAATACCATTAGAGGGGAAAGTATACCTACCAACCGCTTTGTACTGATTTCTGGGATGAAAACCTTGAAGAAACTCCTTCTCAATGTTCCTTTTTATTGTTAATTAAGATTTAGGAGGATAACATAATTGCGGTGCAACCTCTTAACCTTAAAAGAGAATATAATTGTATTTAATTAGAATATTATCAGATATTGACATTAAGCATGTTAAGTGGATTGCACTATGTTAGACCGGCACATTAAACATTACACCGATCTGTGGCCCCGATCTATGTTGGATCACCTATAACTAGGCTGGTTGGTCTAACCTCAATAGTGCAAAACATCTATTTGACTCAATCCACAACCCATTATCCCATTTTTCTTGGGACAACTTTGCCAGATTCTAGTGGACTTAATAGACCGAGTCATTATATAACTTATTTATTTATTATCAATGTTTATTAATTTTAAAGTTTCATTCAATTACAAATTTAGTGTATTGTTAACAATATAATTTTGAAATAATTATAATTATGTATAATAATAGAGTACTTATATCATCGATAGTTAACAATATACTATATTGATAATTGAATAAAACTTTCAAATAAATAAATATTGATAAAAAAATAATAAATTATATTACAATGACTCGATCCGTTAAGTCCACTAGATCCTGGCACAGTTGGACAAAGAAAATTGGGCTAACGGGTTGTGGATTGAGCCAAATAGAAGTTTTCCACTATTTAAGCCAGAACGATAGGCCTAGTTATAGGTGATCTAACATAGCTCAAGGTCGTAGATAAGTGTAATTTTCAATGGGCCAGTTTTACCTGGTGTAATTCACTTAACATGCATAATGTCAATATACGATATGCTTCTTATTATTTGCAATCATAATCTCTTTTAGGATTAATAGGTTTATGCTATCCTCATAAACCCTATCAATCAAAAAGAATATGGAAAAGGGTTTCTTCAGGTTTTTTCCCCTAATTCAGTATAAAGTGGCTGATAAGTATAATTTCCCTTCTAATGGCCTTTGATGAAACTTATTTTCTGAATTTTCTCTTTTTTTTTTTTGGTATGCTAGCAGCGGATATATATTGGGAGGGGAAGGCTTTTTTGAGATTTAAATCTATAAAACTTGCATAATTGGTATTATTTTTATATTTTTAATGGTACATTTTCTTTCATATTCTATTTGTGTTCTTATATTCATGTATTTAATCTATGATTTTAGTTGACTCTTTTTCGTAAAATATTTTCAATTAATAGTGGTGAATCTATATGTTCGAATTAGGGGAGAGAAGGTAAAAGGTTGATAGATGTATTTTTGTGGTACAAATAAACTTTATACGTTTTTCTATAGATGTTAAATTCCTATTTTTTTAATTATTATGTTCAATTTAGTCGATCAATATTAGAAATTGCATATTTCATTTCAAAATTAACAATTATATTAGTGTTGAAGGAAGTAATTTTATGGTAAAACTATTAAAATGCCTCACATTTCATTTTATAGTATCTAAAACAGTAATATCTTTGAATTCTAACATCAAAAGTCACAAACTTTTTTCATCTGAAACTTGCTTCTTTTTTTTTATGCTATTATCAATATAATTTAAAGAAATTAATGTTCTTTTACATTTATTTTTTCAAAAATCCAGATTTTTTTTCTTTGCAAAAACATCCAAAAGTTTATACAGATTACCAAAATGGAATATTACCTACAAACATTTTCCTTCCGGATTAGTTTAGAAATATGTGGCCTATAGGGTAACCATATCAGGAAAATATATTTATTTTGAATATCGATGAGAATGTTTCAATTTTAGAACTTTGATACTTCTTTACTTTTGACTATGTTGAACTAGAATTTTTTATTTCAAACTATTTTGAAGAAATGGAAGCATAAACAAAGTAGTTGAGGGATTAAAACTTGTTGTGAAGGAGGAGGAATCAGAGGAAATGAATGTTTAACATCAAAAGACTGTGGAGCCGAAGCTGAATACTAGGGCTGGAAATACCAAGAGTATTTCTTCTTCTGATATCAAAGATGAGAATAACATGGTAGACGAATAATACTGTGAAGATAAGGAATATGCCAATATAGCAGAGGTTCCAGAAGAAGAAGAAGAAGAAGAAGAAGAAGAATAAGAAGAAGAGTAATACAAATGAGAGGAGAAAGAGAGAGAAATGAGTAACATGTTCAACAAAATAACACCACTTTCCAAAGGTAAACAAAAATTAAAGTTCTTTGAAATATTCTCTATTTCATTTCATATGCAATTCAATTACTCTCTTCTTAGTATTTTACTACAAAAATTACATCAATGAATATTGAGTTATGATCTTGTAATCATGTTAGTGTCATGATAAATTTAAGGATACAAGTTGTAAGTTATTTTTGAAAATGTTTAGTTGTTCGGTCCTCCAACAAAATGAGCATTCTAAAGGACTTTTTTGAATTTTTGGAATAATAATGAACAATCGAGTAAAGCATCACTTTTAATACTTTTGATATTTGTCAAAACTCTGATTTCATTCTAGAAATTCCATGCTTGATAAAAGACGATCTTGTAGAATAAAATATATGGAGTAACTCTAAGCATCCATGGTCATTCTGTTTGTAAACTTAAGTTAACTTTTTTTGAGTCAGCTAAATGCAAAGGCGTGACTGTTGGCAAGGTGAATAATCCCCATGACCAATTTGCCACAGATATATTTAGAAGTGGACGTGCAACTAATGCAGAAAATCATTACTTTGTAACAAAAATACATGTAGATAGGAGAAATCATATGGTAATTATTAACCTACAACTATTTTAGTTGATTGATACATCATTTATTATTATAATATTCTAATTTAATAATATATTTTTTTCTAATTGTAGTACGTTCCAGCTGATGTGGTGAGATGTTAACGACTTGAACACCCTTCAAGCATGACCATTAGTGACTCTTCTTGTAGAGATTTGATGTAAAACTCTAAATTTGGCAGGACGGTAGAATATGGCTAATTGGTGGGTTGCATAGTTTATATAACAACCCTAAATGAGTCATGAGTGGTACCTACTCTTAACCTCCTAAGTGAGTGAACCAAGTAATCTAAACCCCAACATATATCAATAATTCAACTATGAATAACAATAAAATGCGGAACCTGAAAACTTGTTAAAGTAACCAATCAAATCAACCTCTAAACTTTGTTACAGATTATTCCCAAAACCTTAAATTCATCACATCAAAGACATTTGTTCTTAAAATAAAAAGTCTAAAAGTATATATGCATAAATTGTAAGCTAACAAGTCTATAAAAAGTCAATTTATTCTATGTTTAGCCTAGACCAAAAAATTCACCTAATTCTAGAGTTCAAACCTAAGGATAAACTAATTTCCTCATATTAGCATAAGTTTAGTATAATTTAAATAATCCAATAAACCTAACATTTAATTACCAATCTCAATATATTTAAACATGACTCATAACAAGATAACTACAGAATGAAACTGAATTTAAGTGTACGCTCCACTTCCGGTAACCTCAATCATGAAACAAAACCAAACAAATCATGTTATGACTTGGCTCCAGAAACCAATATTCAATACGTGTGATCAACTTTAAATTCTGGATCAATACTATGCCATAACTATTTCTTACCATTTATTAACAATAAACAAAAAGAAAACGTCCTCAAGCAGCAACAAACTATAACATCAATTCCTCGTAGTGAGTTTACATTATAATAATACTTAATTCCCTCAATCGACTGTAATTAAATTTCCTAGCATTTAATGAAATATTCTCCTTTTTCAATCACCCTATCGTCTTTCTCCAGTAACATAACAATAACAAAGCAAATATGTAAAATTTCCTCGTAAAATTCACACCTAATCTCTTAATTTTCCTTCTAATAACAACAATAATATAATAATAATCGATTCTTGCACTACCGATTTCCCACCCAACATATGCAATAGCAGTACTTCTCACCCTACTACTAATTCAAAGCATGAAAATTACATGGTGGATGTGGCTCTTCCAAGTAATGCGCCGAAACTACTGTTTTCTCCCAAAATGTTTCCTTCTTTTGTACAATTTAGTTATTACCCTAGTTCTTATATAATTATAAAAAGTGGTAAAAGTGACCTAATATTTATTTTACTATTATTTTCTTTAACCACAAACTAAATAACTATTAAAAACTAGCCCACTAATTTCATAATTATATATAATAATAGTCCAAAATACCCACTTAGAATCTATCAGAAAGTATTTCATAACACGAAAAGCTCCAATACTCAAACTGATTAAAATGGTCGTTACATTAGACACAAATTTTACCATCTTTCGTCCTCAAACAATTATAGAAGGCGAGGTAATAATGAGTACCTGAATTGCTAAAAAATATGTGGAATATCTTTCTTGCATATCAACCTCACTCTCCCAAGTGGAATCTGCAACTGGCCGATTCTTCCACTGAACCTTGATAGATGCAATAGCTTTTGACCTCATCTTCATACCTCCCTATGTACACTAGCTACAGGATCCTCCTCATAGGACTGATTCTAATAAAGTAGAACTGAATCCCAACAAATAATATAATTACCATCACCATGATATTTTTTCAGCATGGACATATGAAATATCAGGTGCGTTCCTGACAACCCTCGTGGCAAGGACAATTCATAGGCCACCTTCCCCACGCACTTAAGAACTTCAAATGGCCCAATATACCTAGAACTAAGCTTACCTTGTTTATCGAACCACATCAAACTCTTCATGATTGAAACTTTTAGCAAGACTTGCTCACCTTCCGTGACTCCAACTTCCTAGCAATTCAATATGCATACTCCTTCTGCCTACTCTGAGATGCTAAAATCTTCTTCTGAATGAATTTAACTTTCTATGACGACTCAAATATATTAAACCAACCAATAGAAGACCCACATCTACTCTAATACAAAGCCTCAAATGGTGCCATATCAATGCTAAAGTGATAGATATTATTGTACATAACTCTCCCATGCGTAATAACTGATCCCAATGACCACAAAAATCTATCACGCACGCATGACACATATCCTCTAGGACTTGAATTGTTCGCTCAGATTCCAATCACTCTGAGGGTGGAATGCAGTATTAATATCCAATCTAGTACCTAATTCAGCATGCAAGGTCCTCCAAGAGTTAGAAGTAAATTGCGTACCTCTATCTAATATGATGGAGATTAGAACTCCATGCAACAGAACAATCTCAGGATATAGAGTTTGGCCTTAATCTAGGCATTGTATGTCATCTTGACAAGAATGAAGTGAATGGACTTAGTTAACCCGTCAACAATTACCCAAATAGAATCAAACTTACTCAACATCTTTGGAAGACCAACTACAAAATCCATTGAAATTCTTTCTTACTTCCATTCAGGAATGAGCATTCTCTGAAGTGCCCCTCCTTGCCTCTGAGGTTCATACTTTAGCTTCTAAAAATTTAGACATAGGGCAACAAAATCAACAATGTCATGCTTCATTCTACGCCACCAATAATGATGTCTTAGATCACGATACATCTTGGTCGCACCAGGATGTATGGAATACCTCGAACTATGTGCCACTGAAAGAATAGTATGAGTCAAATCATCAGCACGGTGCACACATACTAGCCCCTTAATTCTCAAGAAGCCTTCCTTGTCAATCAGAGCCTTTTTATCCTCTCCCCCGCAATAACATATCTCAAATTTGGCTCAACTTCTCGTCATCAAATTGCTTTTTCTTAACCATAACAAGGAAAGAAGATCGTGCCTCAACACTGGCCAAAATTACTCATTTCTCAAGTTTTTCCAGCCTAATTAGGTCATTAGCCATAGTTTGAAGCTCTCTAGCCAATGGGCGTCTAGAAACCTCCAAGTGGGCTAAACTAACCATGCTACCTGCTTTTCAACTTAGGGCATCTGCCACAATATTAGCTTTTCCTTGGTGGTATAAAATAGTAATATCATAGTCTTTCAATAACTCCATCCACCTCATCTGCCTCAAATTAAAATCTTTCTGAGTAAACATATATTGTAAACTGCGATGATCTAAATACACTTCATACTTGACCGCAAATAGATAATGCATACACTACTTCAACGCAAATATAACTGCAACCAACTCTAAATCATAGGTTGGAGAGTCACGTTCATTCACTTTTAATTACCTTCAAGCATAAGCAATTACATTCCTCTCCAACATTAGCATTGCACCCGAACAAGAATAAGATGCATCACAATAAACAAAAAAATTCTTACCTTCCAATGTAAATGCAAAAATTGGTGATGTAGTCAACAAGGTCTTCAATTTAAGGAAGTTTTCTTCTCACTAATTCGACCATACAAATGCAACATTCTACTTTTTCAAATTGGTCTGGTTGGAAGTATTGGAAGAGAATCCCTTTACTTATCTACGATAGTATCTAGCTAAACATACAAAGATCCTTACCTTTGAAACATTAGTAAGCCTTACCGAATTCTTCACTACTTCAATCATAGTGGGATCCTCCATCACTCCCTCCTTAGATACTATTTGTACTAACAAGGACACTGAATAAAGCCAAAATTCACACTTGGAGAATATGGCATAAAGCCTTTTTTTCCCTCAACAACCTCAATACAATTCTCAAATTCTCCTCATGTTCCTTTCTGCTCTTTGAGTATATCAGTATATCATCAATCAATACAATGACAAAGAGGTCCAGATATGGCTTAAAATTTCCGTTCATAAGGCTAATGAAAGCAGCAGGTGCATTCATAAGACGAAAAGACATTATTAAAAATTCATAATGCCCATACCTAGTTCGAAAAGCAGTCTTTGTCACATCTTTTTCTCGTATTTTCAAAAAATGATAAACGAAACTCAAATCAATTTTAGAGAAGACACAAGCACCTTGTAACTGATCGAAGAAATCATTAATGAGAGGAATGAGTTACTTTTTCTTAATACCTACCTTATTTAGTTGCATGTAGTCTATAGACCTCCAAAAACTACCATCCTTCTTCTTCATAAATAAAACTGGAGCAACCCAAGGAGATGTACTCGGTATAATAAAACCTTTACCTAACAACTCCTGAAGTTGGGAATTTGACTCCCTTAACTCAGCTGGATCCCTTCTATAAGGTGGAACTGAAATGGGGTGAGTCCCCAGCTACATGTCAATACAAAATTCAATATTTCTATCTAGTGGCATACCAGATAGAAATAGCATCCACAAACTCACAGAGTATCAAAACAAACTCGATCAAAGGCACTTTGGAAGTGTCATTCCTGAGATATGTCCAGAACGTTAAATAATCCTTACTCACAAACCTTTTAGCACAAAGAAAAGAGATAATACAAATTGGGTAGAAATGTAGTCACCCTTGCCACACTAGTGGATCTGTCCTAGGCTTGGCCAAGGTCACAGTCTTAGCATTACAATTTAAGATAACAATATTTGGAGAAAGCCAAGTCATACCCAGTATTACATCAATCAACCATATCTAGAATAATCAAATCTACGTAATTGTTTCTCCCCACAAAAGTAACAAGGCAAGATCTATACAACTTCTAAGCTATCAAGACTCACCAACAGGAGTAGATACATCAATAGACATGTCAAGAAAATTAGAATGCGAATCAAGACTAGTAGATAATGAGGAAGATACATAATATAATTTGGATCCAAGATGAAATAATACAAAAGTCATGCAATCACAGAATAGAAGATTACCTGTGATAACAACATCAGATGTTTCTTCCTCTAATCTCCCGAGGAAAGCATAACAATGGGCCCTATCACCTGCTTGTCCATTTCATCTACCTAGTTGAGCTCCAGTAGTTCCAATCTTTCTGCCACCCCGACTGAACTGGTGACAACCATTACCTTGGCCACCATGTCCTCAAGAATGATGTCCTCTACGATGTGTACCTCTACTCTACTAGGATATGTAACTCCGCCTTGGAGAATATTTCTTGATATGTCTAGCCTCCCCACATCCATAACTAATCCTGAAGTCGAGTTTAGGTCTTTATGAAGATGAAAAAATCTTGAGATAACCTCCAAATACAAAAAAATGCCGATAGGCCTATGACGGACCCTCACCTAAAGCCTGCAATGAAAACATAATAGGACGGGGTGGATAACCCCCTGAAATCTTCCCTCTAGAGTAAGAACAACTAAACTTACCTCCCTTACGAAACATCTTAAATGTCGACATCTTGGTGATGTCATCCGGCTTCACCCCCTTTACCTTTACCACAAAACTAACCACTTAAAAGATTTTGATGCAGCAACTACCTATAAAGCGAGAATCTTCAAATATAACCTCAATCCCTTCACAAAGTGGCGAATCCTCTCTTGCAGACTGAAGCAAAGCTGAGTGGCATACCTTGATAATGCATGAAATTTGACCTCATAAGTTGCAACTAACATCCTTCCCTGCTCTAGGTTCAGGAAATCATTTGTCCTCATGTCTTTCAAAGTTCGGGGTATGTACTTCTCCAAGAAGAAGCTATAAAATGTTGCCCAAGTCAAAGGTGAAACCTTTGTTTGTCGATACTTGACATTATACCTCCACCACTTTTGGATCCCCTTGAAACTGGTAGGTCACAAACTTAACACCAAATGGATCCACTATGTCCAACTTATGTAAGAGCTCCTGACAATCAACCATGAAATCATAAGAATCTTCATATTAAGAACCCTTGAATACCAGTGTCACGTCCTGGGAGCAACCCCTAGAAGTAACATGGCGTACTTGATCTCTCGGAGGTCTTATACAAGCCCATAGTTATCACTCATCGCATTATCATAGGTAAATTTAGTAGAAAATTTAAAACTTGTCATAGCACTTCTATGCTAGAAACTTTACCTCATATATATAAAAAATATCATAAGTACATATTTAGACCTTAAGTCTCTTTGTTATCCTAGACTCAATATCATAAGAGTACTTTAAGGACACGATCCTTATAAAAAATACATAAGTAAAATATTAAAAGACATTACAGTAAAGACACAACTTTTGAAATCCTTGAACTTAAGGATTCCTTTCCTTGAGCTTGGGAATCACATATCAAGCTCCTCAATCATAGAGACATCCTTTAAGCATCCATAACATACACTTTGTGTAAAGTAGAGAAGAATGGAGTTAGTACAAGAATGCACTAATTATGGCAAACCATGCAAAAATATGCATTTAAAAGTGAGATTTTCTTGAAATCATACTGCATGCCATTTTGAGTAAATCTTCATAACACCTTTATACAATGTCATTTATATCATTCACAAGCTTCATATTGACATATTCAATGCCAAACATCATATAAAATCACATATAGGATTTAAGCCACTTTTAGGGTCACTTTACAGTGAGCATCACATATTATCATAGAAGTATAGCACATGATAGATACATTTAAGCAAAGACCTTAGGAATCTTAAAGTGAATTCTATTGACTTTGCACATGTATAAATTTTACTTCACATAGAAAATTATGAAAACTTACTCATAATCCCAATTTAAATCTACTAGTGCAATTTACATGTGAAGCCCCCATAACCTCACACATACTTAGTAGACCTATCATGAGATCACAAGCCTTAACATATAGAAATTTGGTCCCATAGTCATATTAGAAGTTCATATTATGCATATCATCTCATTGTGTAGACACTAACACAATGTCATGCAAGAGAACCATAAACCTAGACATATGCATTAGAACACCTTCCTAGGACTTCCCTCAAGAGTTACTTGTGCAATGCATAGGTGAAGTCCCATACCCCCACCTAAACTAAGCAACAACCTTTAGGTTATCCTAATTAGGGTCCTTACTTTATTTCCATTGTCCATTTTACTTTAGGGAAACTATAGCCTTAATAGACAGTAAGACAATTGGTACTAAACATGGAACTTGGTGTTGTAGAGCCTTACACCAATGGAAGGTGTTCCTACCTAGCCAAGGTAGAACATTAACACATGCTAGCATACTAGTGAATTCACTTGCTAGATCCTATGTGGCAAACATAGTTATGGAACTTTGAGGTACATGTGAAAACCCTCTTTATGCCAAATAGGGCATTATAGTTATTCGCTTATGGAAACCCTCTTTATGCCTATTAAGGCATTATAGTTATCCACCTCATGAGTATTAGGGTGACCTACCTTCCTACAATGAGAAGGGACACCCCTCACTTCAAGTTCACTCGGTTATAAGCTAAGTTCCCTTTATTGAAAAGCCTTTATTACATTACTTTATAAAACATAGGCTTTAGGATATTCACTCCCCGTATGCTTAGCTTATAGTTTATAGATGAGAAGTCCTTTCATCAACCTATATCAGGTGAGAAAACCTTTCAAATGGACATAGCATATGTAAGCACCTATTTAGTTTAAAATACTCTTGAGAACACCTTCCAAGAGCCCCTTTATTGACTAGATATTCATACATGTGTGTGTACAGCAAACTTTTCACATTACATAAATGTCACACATGTTCATATATCAATGCACAAGTCCATAGGTATAAGTATATGAACAATACTTTCAAATAAACACACTAAGACACTATGCACATTCATACTTAATCATATCATATACTTAACTTCATAACATATAAGTCATACTCATAACATGTTCATACATTCATTTTCATGTACATAGAAACCAAACCTAGGAACTATCTATCAAGGTACACATGTGCAATGCATAAACAAGGTCCCATACCCTTGCCCATATTAGTACACCTATCAACTCATCCTAGTTAAGTAATACATAACATACTTCACATACATTTACCTTATATGCATAGTAGTACACATCTAGTGAATGTGAGATCAACCTTTTATTAGACACCATGATCCTTTACTACATTGTAAGCATGCATAATGTGTGAGTGTATGTGTACATTGGTCAACATGATCAGCTATCAACAATACATTGAGGTAGCCACCCTATTATGACCACAATGCACAAATAAGCATAGACCACACAACACAATTTAGCATAGGAGGCAAGCTAAATTTATATTACACTTTAAAACTCCTAACATTAACTATTCACACATTTACATAGGGGTACATGAGTAGGGGTCATCAATCCTTAACACTTCATTAATGGAAGCACCTACACATGATCCTAACATAGATATACACATGCTTATACAATAGCTTTTCAACCTAGATCACAACTAGAATAAGAAAGTAGGCATAAGCTTTACATAGTGTGATCATCATAACCATACACTCATATATTCATTAATTTTCCTTCAATGCCATAGTCAACACATACATAATGATAATAAAGTTAACACTGCCACCATAAGTGGACTATACCACACAATGCCATACAAGGCTTTATCAACTACAATAATATAGAAAAGTAGAAAGGAAGAGTCATTCTTACCAATTCATCAACCTTTGATCATCATTGATCAATACACTTTTATCATCATCAATACATTATAGTTCAATAGCTAAATATACATTTAATCATGAAAGAAACTATGTACAATTCGCTACAAGATCATACTACAATCTAATACAATACATCACATATATACTAGAAAGAAGAGAGTTATAGATCATCAACCAATTTCCCTATTCTTGTTCATCAATTGTACTTTATCAACAATATACATTTCAGGCAGTATCTAAAGATATAGAACATCATATCTAAATAATGCTTCATCCACCCTAGAATATAGATCAAACATATACATTACTCTATCAAGTCTATAGGCTAGAAGAACCTAATTCAATCTTTGCCAATTCAATTGTTATCCATTCATATTAGATCAAATATACCGAATTATCATCATATTACACATATAAGCAGTAGCTAAGACAATTCACCGTGATCGAGTTTCATAACAACCATCCTAACGTCAATATCACAAGTTACTACGTAATAGACTAGCATTATTCAGAACCTTCAAACTTGAACTTCATGGATCATTGCTCAACAATTCATCCTCAATACATATACTAGGCAGTAGGTACATGTATATTAACGTAATTGAATCACAAGTCAATATACATAAGATCAAGATCATAAAGTAATACATAGGCTAAAATCGAGTTTGTGGGAGAGCACGGGTTCATCATGCAATTAAATTGAAAATCACGTCCAAATCAGAAGATAATCATCAATACATTAATATTATGCTTTTGAAATAAATTTAAGAAAGAACCCAAGGCTAGATTGAAGAAGAAGAGATTTGATCATGAAACTTCTTTGAACATTTTGAAGAGGACTCTCTAGATGGGGGATTAACTAGAGATGAAGGATCACCATACCTTTATTAGATGAAGAATCCACAAAAAATTGGTGAAGAACCTATGGAAATCCCATCTACAAGATGACCTTGAACTTCATCTTCAATGGATGTTTCTAGAGAGGATATTTTTGGATAGGGAGGTTTTGATTTTTGAATGGAGGAATGGGTACGGGCTATTCACATTTTTAATCAACCTAATACATCCAAAAATAGTTAACAACTGCCTAGGGTAATGTTGGCACGTGGGATGAATTTACCGTTCACCCCTAACCCTAATTAGGCAGCGTGCATGGCAATTCTGTAGGCCTATATCGACGGACCCATCGACGCCCAGTAGGTCCATCGATGGGCCGTTCTGCTGGACGTCCTTTGGGTCTGAGGCTAGTCAACTGCCTTAAGCCTTCACCAGGCTAAGTGTCCACTGGCACCTCCCCATCGAAAGGGCGTTGGTGGACTAACGAGGTGTTATTTTAGCTCGTTGATTGACACTGCCAAGGCAGTGTCTCGACAGCCTTTAGGTCCTTCTTGAGGGCCTCTTGTGGGGCCCTTGGGAAGTCGTACTCGGACATTTCTAACGTAATTATGAAAATTAATGAGGACCTTCCAGATAAGATTCACCCAAAACAATGACACGCAAGATGTCCAAACATGCTAGGCATCATCAAGACACACACATGCATGTCCCAAGGGCTAACTTTGAACGTCTTGGACATTTGACCTTCAAATCTCATGAAACACCATACACTGCCTATAAACATCATTATTACTCATTTTAAGACTTCATAAGCCCATGACACACACATAATCACATAAAAGCATCTAAGGCCCCTTTGGTGACTAGTAGTCGAACGTCTTGGTCGTCCCTTGATGTTTGACTTCCAATTCACCTCAAACTCTACACACTGCCTCAATACCATATTACAAACCATTTTAGGACCTTAGACCATTATGGAAATCATGTTATGCTCTAGACACCCTAACTCATTTTGGGGGTCTTACAACTAGAGGCTTCAATCATGCTGATCACTAGTCATTATAGGTCTTCTAGTCAATCAGGAAAAATGCATGATTTAAAGGACACCCCTATACGAGGACCCACCGTAGCTGCATGTTGTACTCGATGAACCTGAGGTGTTGGTTCATAAAACGTTGGGGTGCTTATCTTAATTAAGATAACCCGCTGAGATAAGTGAGAACATGGTTAATCATCTCAAGTAGGTAGGGATAGTACTTCTTCTCTTGAATCTGCTCATCTTCCCCTTTATCACCCTTTCTCACTACCTCCTTAGTCAATGGAGAAGTGACCTCTCTATCCCTAGCAGGACCAAGTGCTTTTCCTCTGCCTCTATTGGTCCTTCTCATGCGACCTCTATCACGACCTCTAGACACTTCTCCCCCTCGAGCTGCAGCCCCAATGGTTGGCACAGGAGAACCTTGTCTTGCCGATGTTGGTGTCGTCACAATTATTGCTCTAATCCTGACCGTCTCGAAATAGAGTGAAGAAGGTCATACCAATTTGTATCACCTAGATACAAATTGGACTCAAGTAATAACACGAAAGAATAAAAAATATCAGTTTTCCTAAAGTCGTATAGACTCTCAAAGAAAAGTAAAGGCATCCCCGTACCGTTACGCAAGACTCTACTAGACCTGTCCTTATGTGATTAGACTATCGAACCTAAAGTTCTAATGCAAAGTTTGTTACGACCCAAAACGAGTCGTGAGTGAGACCCATGATTAACCTCCTATATGGGTGAACAAACGAATCAAGACCCAACATGTGTCAATAGTTAAACTACAAATAGGAAAAAAAGGCGGAAGCTCAAAACTTGTTTAAGAAACCAATAAAATCAACCTCTAAACTCTATTACACATTATTCCCAAAACCTGAAAGTCATTACATATAGGAAATCAGTTCTTAAAATACCATGTCTAAAAGTATATATGCATAACTTTTAAGTTAAGAGTCTATAAACACTCAATTTATTTTATGTTAATCCTAGACTCAAAAACTCACC
The DNA here is from genome assembly GCF_001406875.1 of Solanum pennellii. Lineage (NCBI taxonomy): Eukaryota > Viridiplantae > Streptophyta > Magnoliopsida > Solanales > Solanaceae > Solanum > Solanum pennellii. Next base: position 48,757,013 of record NC_028641.1, on the reverse strand, counting down.
TAATTCTATAATCAATTTTCTAGAATTCAAATATGAGGATAAGTCTAAATTCTTCCAATTAGCATAAACTTAATAGAATTTAAATAATTCAATACACCTAATATTCAATTATCAATCTCAATATAATAAAACATGACTCATAACAAGATAACTATAGAAAGAAATTGATTTTAAGTGAAAGCTCCACTTCTAGTAACCTCAACCACGAATCAAAACCAAACAAATCATGTAATGATTTTGCCCCAGAAACCAATAATCAATACATTTTATCAACTTTCAGTTCTTGATCAATACTATGCCATAACTATTTCTTACCATTTGTTAACAATAAAATAAAAGAAAATGTCCACACGTGGCAACAAACTATAGCTTCAATTCCTTGTAATGAGGTTACATTATAATAATACTTAATTCCCTTAACCTATTGTAATTAAATTTCCTAGAATTTAATGAAATATCCTCATTTTTCAATTACCCTATTGTGTTTTGCAGTAGCACCTAACAATAACAAAGCAAATATATAATGTTTTCTCCAAAAATTCACACCTAATCTCTTTTGAACTTTCTTTCTAATAACAATAATAATATAATAATAATCAATTCTTGCACTACCCATTTTCCAGCCAACATATGCAATATCAGTATTTCTCACCCTAGTACTAATAAAGAGCATGAAATTACCTGGTGGATGTCGTTCTTCCTAGGTATACGCCGCAACTACTGTTTTCTCCCCAATTTTTCCTTCTTTTCTACAATTTATTTATTACCCCTAATTCTGATATAACCAATTATAAAAAGTGGATAAAGTGACCCACTATTTACTTTACTATCATTTCTTTAACCACCAACTAAATAACTACTAAAAACTACCCCACTAATTTCATATTTATAATTATGAATAGTCCAAAATATCCACTAAGAATCTATTAAAAAGTATTTTATGACAAGAAAAGCTGTAGTACGAAAAACGATTAAAAGGATTGTTACAGTTTATGTACGTGGATCCTTTTGAAGAAATTGATGTGTATTTTTGAATTTGTGAAAGAATAACACATCGAAGGACTTTACTCACAAGTTCAGATTGTCCATGAAGAAGAAGGTTCCCGTCCAAACAAGAAATAATATGGTGTTATTTTGTATGTATTTTATGGCATTCGGTGTTTTTATATGAACACATATTTTCATAACAAGAAGTATTGTTGATTGTTGACCAAAAATTGAAGAATATTTTAGTTTATATTGATAGATCTGAAAGTTAATCAAATTAATTGCCCTTAAGACTAAAGTCTAGTTTATTTACATTCAAATGTTAAATCATTCTTTGGTCTACATTGATCTATTGAAAACATGGAACACAAAGTACTTCAGCTGAAAAATATTAAATTTGTTATATTTTTTTCTTTAGATATAATCTTTGTCTTAGGTAATCATCTTGGACATGACTTTGAAATAATTTTCACTCAAAAAAGGCCTCAGGCAGCACACCTTGTAGTGCCCTTGATAGGACACCCGACGTTTTAAGCAATGTACCTGGTCAAATTTTATGTTTTTGAAGTTTGGTACTTACGACAATACATTAATTAGTTTAGTTTTGTAAATTTTTGATTAACAGGTCTTTAAGGGTATGATATGTGGAATAAAAATTCTATAATGTGTGTAAATTGCGTACACTTGTGTGGTCATTTGGACTTAGCTGGTTTGCATCTTCTTATTTGTTCCATCTTTAATTATATTTGTTATTATATTTTGTAAATTATTTCTTGATTTTTTCCATGATAATATATAGACCATATTGTTTTGGAACACTTTTTTTTCTAATAGGTTTGGAAATGAAATATAATGTCCTTCAAATATTAGGATAACCTTTTTCCTAATAGGATTGAGACTACATTAGATCTATATATATAGGGGATGTAGTTGAAGATTATAAGGGATTTAAATTTCACCTCTATTTCATAATGAATGACTCTTTCTATTATTGTGTAATATCTCTCTATTTCAAAGAACAAGAAAGACCTCGAATTAGAAAAAAGTCATTTTTGAAAAGAATGAAATATCTTGAAAAAAAATTATTATGTTAAATTTGAGTTTAGGGTCAACTTTAAACGACCATAACTCCTATCTTAGGGTGGTTTAGGTGTATAATATATATCATTTTTAATAAAGATCATTAAATTATCTTTCTATGCCCATTTGAAATTGCATTGTCTATATAAGGAAAGTCTAAACCAGATTTTTGGAAGGATATAATTGTCTTTTAAACACCCAGTTAAATTATTTTTGTTTTAGAAAGTTATGTGGAGTCTAAACTGAGTTGGTTTTGTTTACGCAAGTACGAAATACACTATGGCTTTAAGAGAAGAGAAAGGAGAAAGGAAGATTAAGATTCGTCAAGTTCTTGCAATTTTAGTTGTAGATTTCACCAAAGATTCAATCATACAAGGTATGTCAGACTTTCATATATTTGGGTTCATTCACTCACGCTCCAAATATGTTTCAATTATGTTCTTGAAATTGGCTTTAATTCTTGAGATTTAATGGGATTGTTGAGTTCTTGATGGAAAAAACTATCGATTTTAGAGTTGCTTGAGTTAAACCATGTGTGCATATACTAGGTTATGAAACTAAAGAGCAATTTATAAAAAGAATCATATTTAGGTTAATCAAGAAAAGAAAACGACGACGGAAAAAGTTGACTAGGTTTCAGCATGCAACTCCATTTCACGGACATTCTCTCCCAGTGTATAAAATCACCTCTGCATCATGGAGAACACACACTCCTTTGTTTCAAAAATAAATTTCGCGATCAAATATTTAAATGCATCTTCACGATATGGCCTTATTTCCACACATTGTTTTTTGATCTTTTCTTATGTTTAACAATCTAAAAAACTCTCCTAAACATCATCAGATATTTCCTATCACAAATCAAAATTCTTGAATCCATAAATTCCATTAAATGAATGTTAAGAGTCAAGTCAAGAGAAGTTTATAGAGTTTTTCAAGAGTCTTCTGCAAACATTTTAACTTTGTTTGAAGACTTATGTTTTGAGTTGAGTAAAGACAAGAGTATAGTTCATTTATTCAAAGATAATACGGAACTAAGTATTCCCAAGAGCTAAAATGTTTTCACATTAGAGAACGAAAGGAAAAACCGATCCAGGAGATCTCTTAGGCTAGATTATGAGTTATTTTCTCAAACTAAAGAAAGAGTTTTGTTTTAAAACACATAACCTGAGTATATTTTTGTACTGGTATTGAGAACCGATATGAGGACGCGAGTTCATAATAACTCGAGTCTCCATAAACCATGTAGCCATCGTGGGTCGAAGGGATCATACTTTTAAGATGATTCCTTAGTAGTTTTTATCATAAACTAGTTGATTTACTCAATTAAGACAGTTTGTGTAGTGTAGAAAATACGTTGTATCATTACTTAGGCTCATATTGATGGTTCTCGATTAGAGAAACTCCCACAATATTATATTTTATTTTATGTTATTTAATTGTTATTTTATTTTCGTTAATGCATTACGTTGTCACCTACTATTTTAAATCTATTGTATAAAGTTTAGTGTTATTGATCTTTTTATCTTGCATTTCAGTTGAGTTATTCATGAGTTAAGTAAAGCCAAGGCAGGAGTCTTATGTCATGTTTAGTTTTCCCCTCGTCTACTCGTATAGTCAATATACTAATTCCATTTGTCCTGTATTTTTTATTGATGCAAAAATAAGTAACCGCGATAAGTATCCAACACCCCGCTGATCCGTTGGAGAACTCAGAGTCAGTTGGTGAACCTTCTTGCTTTCTGGGGACTCTTATTACATTTCTTTATAGTATTTTAATTCTTATATTGATTGGCGGTAATTTACTCACATCACTCTTAGTATTAAGAGGCTTCATAGAAAGTTAGGTATTAGTTTATTACTCTTGTATTTCACATGTTTTGCTATGAGACTTGCGTTACCATCTTGCCTAGTTTGAATATTTTGTAGTAATACATTATAAGTTATATGATTAGTTCTTTTTCTTGATTTGAGACAATTTCTTGTGTTTATGTCTTCGGTTAAGTAAGTAATCAAGGCCACGGGTTCGCTTGGGGCAAATAATAATACTCGAGTTCTACTCTCGCCCAAGGTGTAGGCTTGGGGGTGACAAACATGGTATTAGAGCAAAGAGTTCAAGATCCTAGGGAGTAAATTAATCCATGTTTTTATAGTCGTAGTTATCGGTGTGAAGAGCGCTATATCTATAATTAGGAGGCTGCAAAACATAGGAAACTATCTCACTTCTTTCATACTCAAGCGATGGAGTTCATCTCTATAAAGTCTCTTACAAATTTGTGCTTGTGCATTTTGTTGGTTAATCATGTTGGGTTTTAAAAAGGTGTGAATAAAAAAGAGGAAGAGTTGCGACTTTTATGAAAAGTTGTGACTTTTATGCAAAATTGTGACATTATGAAAAGTTGCGACTTTTATGAAAATTTATGACTTTTATGGAAAGTTGTGACTTTTATAAAATATGATGACCTTTCCAAATGATTGTGACTTCTCCAAAGGTTTGTGACCTTTCTGGTAATAAACAATAAGAGCCTTTCCGCACTATCCTTTGTTTTCTATAAATTGAGGGATTTTCTCTCATTTTAAAAATAGAATTTATGGGCTTCTTCTTCTACTACTACATCTAGTATTCTAGTTTACATTACTGTCGTTGAGTGGCTCGCTGACACCAACAATTTGGGTATCAATACATTGGTGATTGAGATCATTCTATCCTGGGAGGACATATTCCAAATCAAACCTCGGATACTAGAGGGGAATAATTTCCTTAAGGGGACACTGTGCATTCAGTGGGCTTGATCTTCTTTCTATTTTTCCAAATTCTGGTATGTGTTACAAATTTAAGATTTGTGAATTAATTTTTGTTCTTCTGTTCTTCACTGGTTCATTAAACTTTGGTATCTTCGTGTTTCTGCAAAGTTTGTTGGAATCAGTAAGATTCTTTAAAAACAGATTAAGAAGAATTCTTCTTTAAGAAAAATATTTCATATATATATTTTTTCTAATATGTTTCCAATTCTAGTTTCTCTACTAATTTTAATTTTTCTAGTTGTGAAAATGTTCTGAAACTTTGTTGTCTTGCAAAATGAACAACAATCTTAAGGAAATTATTATACTGTTAGTATTTCTTGAATTCTACTAATTGAGAATTTGATCAAGGAAATAGAAGATATATTAATTATTTCTCGATAATTTGTTGCTTTGTTTAGCAAGGTCGAAGTGAGAATGTACCAAAAAAAATTGGTGGTATTTCGATTAATGATTACACTCGGTAATCTTCTTATTGTTTATCTAATGAGGAAAATAGTGTCAAAAGTTTAACAATTTTGATATCTAACATGTGTCTATTCGGAAAAAGTTCTGCAAATCATATAATTTTTTAGTGAATTTTCTTTTTGGCAAATAGTGTTTCCTTTAAATTTACTAGTTTGCAGAATGAGATATGCATGTTTTTATTTGATAAATAGTATGTCAAAATTTTATAGTTGGAAGACTATTTGAAAAGAAAAACATTTCTATGTGATGGTCTAAGAATAATTTTTATTCTGTTTGGAGAAGGAAAAAAACTTTTGTAGTTTTATATTCCATATGAAATGTTAGCGTGTCTGATTTTTGTAGACTAAAAACTTTTGTGGTTTTCTACTCTGGATAAATTGGACTATGCAATCGGCTTGAAGAATATGAAAACTTCACATAATAAGTGAGTTTTGTACTTTTGATTTTCTATAAACTTCAACATTATATAGAAATAAATTGTACAATTTTTTTGTCCTTATTGTAAGTACTTAGAATACCACTAAGTGGTATGTCTATATGTAATAGAGGAAAAGAGTTTGTGATTTCATGCCTTTATGGAATGAACTTTGACATTCTGTAAACATTGTCAAAGAGAATTGAAGGATTATAATTCTTTTGTAGAATAATATTTCCAAAAGAGGTTTCATATTGTCAATGCCATTTTTAAAGTCTAGGAAAGTATGTGGAAAAACTATTTTCAAATACTTGAATTTTTTTTGAGATCAATTCAAAATGTGAGGGTTCTTTGCTTATGATTAGTGTCTAATTTAACTTTGGAGCAAAATATATGAAATTCAATGATAATTTTATATTATGTTAGACCCACAAAATTCTTGGAGTATATTTGGTATTGTGGTTGTTGAGTTTCTCTATTACTAGTTTATAGTGTGACTAGTATGAAACAACCAAATTATATATATACTTGTTCAAAATAATTGTTGCTTTTATGAAAAAAAGTGTCATTTAAAATTTTGTGATTTTTCATGAAAAGATATGTCTATTATAATAAAAGTATTTGCATAGACATGAATATTGGTGAATAGTCATTTGTTATGTTTTTGTAAAAGTAACATTTGGACTGTATTGCTTTTATTGAACTTGATGAAATTTTATTCATGGGTAGTTCCATAACAATCTAATTAAAAGTTATGGAAATGTCCTTTTGAAAAGACATTTGACAAGGTGATGACTCTAAACAATGTTTGTATCACACTAAATTGTAAGAAATAGGAAAAAAATATTAGTGAGAAAAAGCTACCTCATTCAAAGCTTTTCGAACTCAATATTTTTATTTGTTCTCAATTGCTTCAGTCAATGTTTTTGACATGAACGCTTGGGGCATATCCTTTACAAAACCTTGTAAGGGAAGCTGATCAACTTAGAAGTTTTGTCTAACTTTAAGTGCAATAAATAAAAATGTGATATTTGTGTGGAATCTAAGTATGCTGAGCATTCTTATAAACCTGTTGAAATGAATTCTAATCCCTTAGAGTTGATTTACACTGGAATTTGTTGTATGAATTCCACACTATCTCGTGGTGGGAAAAAGTATCTCATAACTTTCATTGATAATTGCATAAAAAATGACTATGTCTATTTGCGGAATGGTAAGAATGAAGCAATAGAAATGTCTAGACAATGTAATATCGAAGTCGAAAATTAGTCGGGAGAAAAGATAAGAAGTGATATTAATGGAGAGTATGTATCTCCTTGTGCAGAAATATGTTTGGCAAGTGGATTTATTCATCAAACTACTGCATTATTCACCTCAATATAAAGAAAACCGAACATTGAAAGAAATACTGGATGCCTTATTTATAAGTTAGGGTTTACCACAAAACTAGTGTGGAGGAACTATCCTTACTGCAAAAAGGAACAACAAAAAGTTGTCTTTTAAGAAAGACAAAAAGAAATTTTATTTGTTCAGGCTACAATCTATTCCATATAAGAAATCGAAAGGAAGAATTCAAATTGAAATATTTCAAAGTGTAGGGGTGTCTATCCAAAGTCCAACTTCCTATTCCTAAAAGGATTAAAATAAGACCTATGACTGTGGACTGTAAAATTAGACTTGAGTAGTCTAGAGAAGGGTAAAAAATGCCTAGGAAAGGAAAAAAAGATAATGTACTTAATAAAGAGATTCAGAGGTGTAGTAAATACCAAAGGACATTTACTTCTTTCGAATATGATGTAGACTCATCCTTTCAAAAGATGGTGTCAATAGGGAGATTGATGCAATCATGAGAAACCATATTGTAAGTTAATTGATCTTCTTCCAAAAAAAAAAAACCTTCGGGTTCAAAGTGAATCTTTAGAAGGATAATAACAGTTGATGGAACTATTGAAAAATATGAAGCAAGACTTTGTGTCAAAGGATTTAGAAAAAAATAAGGTTTTGATCTTGTCGATATATATATACTCGATAGTAACTAGAATTACATCAATTAAGATGCTAAAATTTTTAGTTGTGGTATATCACCTCCAAATTCATTAAATGAATGTGAAAAGAACATTCTTAAATGTAGATTTGGAGGAAGAAATTTTCATGGAACAACTTGAGGGTTTTTTGGTTCCTGGTAAATAAAAGAAAGTCTGCGAACATGTTAAGTCACATTATAGACTAAAACAAGCACCCAAATAATGACTTAAGAAATTTGACCAAATCATGTTGGCAAATGGATTTAAGAATGATGGAAATGATAAATGTGTTTGTATTAAAATCATAAGGTCATTAATTGTTTGTATATTGGTGATATGCTGATCATCAATAGAGACACTAATGATATAACTGCTACTAAACATATGCTTGAAAGCAAGTTTGGAATGAAAAATATTGGAGTTGCTGATGCGATCTTATTTATAAGAATCCTTAGAACTCCATAATGTTTAGCATTTTCACGGTCTCATTGTATTGAAAAGGTACTTGATTAGTTCATATATTTGGATATCAATATTCTTAAGTCTCCAATAAATGTGAGCTTTGCATTTCAAAAGAGTGAAACTAAAAGTGACTCACAATTGTATTGTGCTAGAGTATTGGGAAGTATGATGTATATCATGAAGTGTGCGCGATCAAATATAACATTTGCTATTACAAACTGAGTCGGTTCATAAGTAATCCCAAATAAACTCATGAGATGGCAATAAATAGAGTTTTTGAGTATTTAAAATAATACTCAAAGCTATACCTTGCATTATAGCAATATCCAGTAGTATTGAAAGGATATAGTGATGCAAATTGGATTATTGGTCAAATAAAATAAAATCCATGACTGGATGTGCATTTACTCTTGGTAGAGGAGCACTCTCTTGGAAATATTTCAAAAGAGACATGTATCTCTAGCTCTACAATGATCTCTGAGCTAGGTGCTCTAGATAAAGTCGGTGAATAAGTTAAAAGACTTCGAAATTTCTAGATAAATATTCTATTTTGGCCAAAAGCATTGGCATTAGTATGTATGCACTTTGATAGTCAAGAAGCAATAGGTAGGGCATAGAGAAACGTATAGCGGAAAGTCTCGTCATATATGAAGTAGAAATGATACTGTTGGAAAACTACTCTTTAGTGGAATCATCAGAATTGACTATATAAAGTCAAAGGATAATGTCTCGGATCCACTTGCAAAAATTCCTAACTAGAGAGAAATTTGAAAGATAATATAAGGGAATGAATTTATGTCTTAGAACAAGTCATCATGGCGGTAAGTCTATTAAACAGACTGGAGATCCTAAGAGATAGATTCATAAAGAAAAACAAAGTTGTGAATCACGATTCGACATTGTCAACAAAATCATTCCATTCTCATGATGAAGACAATGCCCAGGGACAAGGATACAACATTAAGGCTTGTTAATGAGTTAATAAAGCTTAATGATTTTAATGATTTGCCTAGTTTGTCAAAGTTGACCAAATAATGTATCCACGCTATAACACAGTAAGGAATCACCTCTGTGAGTGTGAAGTGTAAGCCTCTTCAAAGAAGATGATTGTCAAAAGTCCATCTCTCTATACACTCATGAAACTAGGAGGTGTTCATGGCTAAAACGAACACAACTGTAAGAACCATAAATGGTAAATGATTAATTTTGTGACATATGGTTGTCTAGGTATACACTAAAGTTCGAAGATTCAAAGATATCACATCTACTGATTGATCGAGTATATCCGACATATGTTCACTACGAAAAGTCCAAGGGGAAACCTCATGTTCAGATGCAATTAATTTTTGCTTGTAAAGTACACATACTTTTCTGTTTCTTTGTCTTGGAGTCATTACCCATTCATGCGGGGGATCGTTAGGTTTTAAAAAGGTGTGAATGGAAAATGAAGAATTGCGACTTTTATGAAAAGTAGCGATTTTTATGAAAAGTTGTGAATTTTATGAAAAAAATTGTGACTTTTATGAAAAGTTGTGACTTTTATGGAAAGTTGTGACTTTTATGAAAGGTGACGACCTTTCCTAAAGATTGTGACTTTTCCAAAGGTTTGTGACCTTTCCGGTAAGACACAATAAGAGCCTTTTCGCACTACCCTTTGTTATCTATAAATTGAGGGATTTCCTCTCATTTTAAAAATACAACTTATGAACTTCTTCTTTAACATAGTATTCTAAGTGTAGTTTACTGCCGTTGAGTGTCTCGCTGACACCAACGGGTATCAATACACTGGTGATTGAGATCACTCTATCATAGGAGGACATATTCCAAATCAAACCTTGGATACTACAGGGGAATAATTTCCTTAAGGGGACACTGTGCATTCAGTGGGCTTGATCTTCTTTCTGTTTTTCCAAATTCTGGTATGTGTTAAAAATTTAAGATTTGTGAATTAATTTCAATTCTTTTGTTCTTCACTGGTTCATTAAACTTTGGCAACTTCGTCTTTCTGCAAAGTTTGTTGGAATCATTAAGATTCTTTACATACAGAAAAAGAACAATTCTTCTTTAAGAAAAATATTTCATATATTTTTTCTAATCGTTTTCTGATTCTTGTTTCTCTACTAGTTTTAATTTTCTAGTTGTGAAATGTTTTTAAATTTTGCTTTCTTACCAAGTTCTTCAATGTTTTATTCTATGTATGTTAGGAATATAATATGAACAACAAATCATGCCTTCACAAAGAGATGTTTAAGGTCATCATGTCAGGAGGAACGTTGAGAAATAACGGGTACCTAATGCACCTTAAGTGCAACTGCAAGGAGAAGTCATGATGAATTTAGATAAAGGATTCAAATGTTATGCAAAGTTGTGAGTAACCAGGTTTGCAAGAAAGTGGAGCTATATAGGAAGTGATTGATACGTTGAGGATTTGAGAATTTTTGAGGATGAAACCTTTAAGTGTTACTTGTTCAAGTATAACTTAGGATCTAGAGAAATTTATTGAGGAACTGCAAAAAGGTATTTAAAATTATGCACGTTGCCGATACTGAGGGAGTAAAACTTGTTGCATATCAACAGAAAAATGTTTCTAGTACTTGGTTTGATCAATGAAAGAAAGGTACAGATGAGGGAACACCACCGACGAGTTGGGCTTGTTTTGAGAACGCTTTCTTGGGGCATTTATTCCCCCAAGAACTGCGAGAGGCCAAGGAACGTAAGCTTCTCACTTTTAAGCAAGATTCACAAAGTGTTTGTGAGTATAACTTGAATTTCACCCAACTTCCCCAATATTCTTCTGAGATGGTTGCAGATATGAGAAGAAAGATTAGTATTTTTGTTTCTTGGATGTATCATATGTCAAATAAAAGGGAGAGGTAGCAATGTTAATTAGAGACATGGATATAACAAGGTTGATGGTCTATGTGCAATAGGTTGAGGAAGAGAAGATTAGGGATAAGAAGAGGTTTAGAACCAAGAAAGCAAAGACACATAATGAGTCAAGGCAACAGAGGAATAATGTGAACCAGTCTTTTTTGCAACATAAGAAAAAGGTCAATCATCTGCTAGTGCACCAGCACCAGAAATAAATATTTAGTACAATGGTAAGAACTCACATGTTAGTGTGGCACAAGAAGGTAACTGGGTTCCTGAATATGCCGAACCCAGGTAAGTGTTGTGATGGCTCCATAGGTTGTTTCAAGTGTAGATAAGCAAGCCACTTCATGAATGGGTGCCCTAAGAAATGACACGGTAATGGGAATTAAGGCAATAGGGGCCAATCTTCATGACACAAACCACTATGGTATTCTTCTAACTACCATACCTCTTCAAAATGATCCAGTCTTACCATGGAAGAATAGCTCAGCAGTGCCTAAGGGTCGTTTTATTTTGTACCTTAAGGCTAGAAAGTTAGTTTCCAAGGGGTGTGTATATCACCTAGTGAATGTTAATGACTCCAGTGTTCAGATACCTCCTATTCAGTAAGTCTTAGTAGTAATAGAATTTCCAAAAGTCTTTCAAGATGAACTTTTAAAAGTCCCTCCTTTGAGAGAAATAGACATCAGAATAGACATTCTTCATATACTCCTCCTATATCTATTCCTCCATATAGAATGGACCTATCGGAGTTGAAAGAGTTAAAAGATCAGTTGAAAGATCTTCTTGATAAGGGTTTTATTCGAAGAAGTTTCTCACCTTGGTGTTCTCTGGTCTTTTTTGTGAGAAAGAAGGATGGATCCCTTCGGATGTGTATTGATTACTATCAGTTGAACTAGGTTACTGATGAGTCCTCAAATTTTACTCATTTAGGGATTTATTTTGATGTAGATAGTGTCCTCAATTGCTTATTTTTATCTCAATATCTGATGAAAAGTCTAATGTTTTAGGTATTTGGAGTTTTAGTGCAAGCATAGACACTTGAGCGCAAAACGGAACAAAAAAGATGAAAAAGAGCTGATGTTGAATCTTGAGCATCGATAAGCACACTTGGTGATCCACATAATATAGAATTTTCCCTTTGTTCCATCATGCAAAGCCTAGAGGAAGTGGATTAGAAAGGCGATGAAAAGAGTTGTTGGCGTTTTTCCGAATAGTTCTGCTAATCAGAGTTATTTGGCCCAATGTTACAACATGCTTGAAAGATGAAGGCAAATAAAAAATGGCAAGGAACTAGAAGAAGAGTGAATAGTCGAATTTATCTATGATTTAGGATAAAATTCGCTGAATGGATTCGCCAACACTTAATCTGAAGTCTATACATACTAAAATCTTTATGGTTTTTAGAGGTCCAAACATTATTACTATTTTATCACTTTTAGAACTCTAGATTTATATTTTTCTCTCAAGATTTGAGAGTGTTTTGTGGAAGACTTGAAGAAAGTGGTTCTTATTCCTCAGATAGAAAGTGGGTCTTCTCCATTCTTCTCCCTTTGCTCATATTAAGGTTTAATTTCATATATTTATCCTATTAGGTGTATTTTATTTTTACTTGATGTTTGGCTAAACACCCCCATTCTTGGGGTATAATTTAGCAAATATGTGTTTATATAATTGTTGGGCCTTTCTTGTTGAAATGATAAGATGCATTTTAATTGTGATTTCATCTAGAGGTTGTGGTTAAAGTTAATGGGTTTGTAGTTGAAAATACAAAACCACCAATTTGTTTTCGACTTGTTCGAGAGAAAGGACGCTACACCAAGACTGCTAGATTGATATCCTTAGGAATGAGGTGGCAAGAGACTTAACCCGAGAGGGTGATAACTAACTTCATATCCCAGCACCTTTCATCGATGAGCGGGTGCGGGTAAGGCGTAGGCTGGATTATAGTAGACGAGTGGGTATCCCAGAAGAACACATTTGATATAGGGTAATTTGTCCAAGAAGGAATTTATTCTCACCTAAAGCTTATCCTAATTACCGTTGTTTTGCTATTTTTCCTATCAAAAACATGTACCTATTAGTTTATGTCAACATGTATTGGCATCACACCCCAAGAACATTCCCCCATACTTGATTTCCCTTTTATTTTAATTATTTTTAATACTAGTGACAAAATCCTTTTTGTTATTTGACACTTTTGTGTCACAAATTGAACTTTATTTGTTTTTATTCCATAATGTCTTGACTATCAATATTTAGAATGAAATTCTAGTGTAACTTCTATTTTCACTACCGCTCTCTTGTGACACGACACTAACCCTTGGTTGTCTTACAATACTAACTTTGATTCGTAAATGCTCAGACTGTAGGCTAGTGTCGTTGATCACAAAAATATAAACAAAGTATCAGTTACAATCAAGACTAATAATCCTCTTATGAGAACTTATGATCTTTTCTATCAACTTTAAGGTTCGACTTGTTTCTCTATAATAGACCTCAGATAAGGCTACATAAACGGCTAGACTAAAAGTCGCGGGGGAAATAATCCACCTAGACACACAAGAGAACGAGAGTTTGAAGACGAGGAAAAGTGAGTGGAGCTAGCAATACATAGGAAATTGACTAAGGAAGTCAGGGCCAAAAGATGAATTCACGTCCACCCAAATGTGCCTCCATGAGCTCAAGGTTTTGTTAGTACTATACATGCCTTCGGTATAGCTCATAAGATAGACAAAATGGTTGCAGCTAATATCACTACAGAAGCTAAGGAAATAAAAAGGATGAAAAATAGGGTGATAATGCTCCGGGGTACCTTGTCGAGTTCCAGGTGGATGCATCTTGAATTGATGCCTCGATAGGAGGACATGTTTCATAAACATGACTTTTATTCACCCTTCTCTTTGTCTTACCATTTGTCTATTCTAGATATTCCTATTATATATTTGAGGATAATTATTTCTTTTGTGGTGGAGTGAGACTCACTTTTTGTTTTCTTGTTATGAATACTTGTGCTTTGTGTATATTTGGGTCGTCTATTTTTAACTATTTTTATAATTTTTCTTGTGATTGTTTAAGATTATGGCTCTCTTTTGGGGTCCTAATTTCAAAAATAATTTTGACCCTTCCGAAAAATTTTCAAATATTGTTATTTTTTATATTTCGCCATCTCTTGTGTTGAATGTTGTTGTTCTTGTGAAAAATTCAACTCTCAATTTATATAAATATCGATGACTTGAATAGTGCTCTCAATCTTACAAACATGAATGTGTGGCTATAACAATAACATATGAAGTTTCATAGACAATATGTGAACTCTCTGTATCTCGCTCTTATTAGACATTTGTCGAATTGACTCTTTTGCAATGACTATTGCACACTAGTATGTAATCCTTTTTGACTTAAGTTTCAATTCCATTTGTTATGATCTTAATTTTAACCTTGACTGAATAAACGCAGAAATTTCCCCGTTAATCTAATTGATTAAGAAAGGTTTCTCTTGAGATGATCTTAGGAAACTTTTAGAGAGTGTAAGCCAACTTTTACATATACCTCTCTTTTATGGCCTACCCATGAGCGTGTTAAACTCTCCTGAACACCCTTAGATCCTTACCTCTTCTTTCGAAAAACCTTGATGAAACCTAGACCTTGTATTATCCATCACCTATAATCCTCTTAAGATCTGATATAATTGAATAACAACCATAGGCCAAAAGCCTAAGTTGGGGGTGTGGTAAGAAGGGAATGCAGAAGTCAAGAAGTACAAGAAAACTCTCTCAAACCCATGGTATTGTAGAGAAATTAAAACCCCCAATATAAAGAAAACAGAGAAAAGACGAAAAAGAGAAAAAAAGAATGAAAAAGAAAGTTGTGGAATAAAAACACAAAAATAAATAAGGTTTGCACGAAATCCACAGAGAAGAATAAAAATATTACTTAGAGTCACTTGACTAAGGATATTTGAAAGAATAAAATGTGATGTTTTGAGAAAATCACATCTCATTGGAGAAAAAGTAACTGAATCTGAATGGCAATACCTTTGCACTCATCCCCATTACAAGCCTTTGAAAGACCTTTTTGATCCTGAGTAAGACGAATCGATAGTCAATTGGAAAATAAGGGAAAATGTATGGGTAAATACATTCATTGTGTTCCTCTTTGTGAGTGCGAGTGTTGCATCTAATTGCTGATTTTAAATTGATTAATCTTTGCGTGTGAAAAAAGAATCATTTTTTGTGTGACATAATTTAGATACTTTGGTTAAAGCTTGGACTAACATGATTAGAAAATACCAAGAGCATGAGAAGCTTTGGTAATGGTGTATCACAACTTGAATCTTTGAGTATAAAGTTAAACTATGCATGAGTAATTCAAGTCTCATTATATATGTTCATGATTGAGTCTTGTGTAGCACTATTTGAGACATCCTTTTTGAACTGCTAAACTTGAGGTTTACTTGAGCACAAGATAAACTTTATGTTGGGGGTGTTGATTCGCTCACAAATTTGACTCATTTAGGGCTTTATTTTAATGTAAATAGTGTCCTCAATTGCTCATTTTATCTCAATATCTGATGAAAACTCTTGAGTTTCAGGTATTTGGAGTTCAGTGTGAGCATGGACACTTAGGAAAAAAATGGAACAAAAAGAATGAAAAAGAGCTGAAGTTTAAGCCTGAGCATCACCAAGCACGCTTAGCAATCCGCCGATAGACTTTTCACCCTTTGTTCCATCAAGCGAAGAATGAAGGAAGTGGATCAAAAAGGCGATTAAAAGGAGCCGTCGGCATTCTGTGAAATAGTTCTGCGACGCAGAATTATTCCGCCCAACGTTAAAAAATGGAAGAACTATGAAGGGAAAGCACAAACGGCGACCAACTAGAAGAAAAGCAAATCGCTGAATCACTCGGCGATTCACGACTAAGTTCGTGGAACAAATTTGCCAACAATTAATTTGAAGTACATATATACTAAACCCTTTATTATTTTTAGAGGTCAGAATATTATTACTATCATTTCACTTATAGAACTCTAGTTTTTATATTTTTCTCCCATGTTTGGAGAGGGTTTTGTGGGAGACTTGAAGAAAGAGGTTATTCTTCCTCAAATCGGTAGTGAGTCTTCTCCATTCTTCTTCCTTTGCTCATACTAATGTATAATTTCATATACCATTTTGATTTCTTTATCATTCTAGGTGTATTTGACTATTTTTTTATACGTGGCTAAAAACCCCATTCTTGGGTTGTGATATAGGAAATATGTGTTGATATTATTATTGAGTCTTTATTGCTGATATGATTAGATGTATTTTAATGGTGATTTCACCTGGTTGTTGTTGTCACGACCCAAAGCACCCCTAGAAGTTAGGAGAAACCTTCGTTTTGTGACCGGTGTACTTGACCCTTTGGGGTCTTGTACAAGGCCTTCAACAATCGTTCATTACATAAGACATGAAAATTAGTGAGGAATTAAAACTTTCACGAATAAATTAGTAAAAAGAAAATCTTTCATAAATACTTAAGAAATATTATCGTCACAAGCAAAACTTAAGACACGAGATAATATCTTAGGGACACGGCCCTTTACATTAAAAGGGAAATATATAATAAGTCTTAATAATAAAATAAGGAAGCAATAGACTATGTCCTCGAATATATGAGGACATACCAATTCTTGAGAGAGTGAATCTCCCAAGCTTCGCCTTCGAATCTTCAAAAAAGCCTTACACCTATACTTATAAGGTATAGAAAAGTATGGGGTTAGTACAAATAATGTACTAAGTAGGGCATATGCAAAAACACGCGAACAAGGACATTTTAGTAAAAAATAACATTTCATGCCACTTAAGCAAAATATTCATGATTTAAGAAGTAAAACAACATAAGAAACATCATTTATCACTTAATAGAAAAATCTCAGCATTTTAGAATTTATAGAACACATTACAATAAAGGAATAGTGCAAGTCATGTGAACCCTTTTTCCCTTGAAATTTCCCTAACCCAAGTTATC
Organism: Solanum pennellii; assembly: GCF_001406875.1. Classification (NCBI taxonomy): domain Eukaryota; kingdom Viridiplantae; phylum Streptophyta; class Magnoliopsida; order Solanales; family Solanaceae; genus Solanum; species Solanum pennellii. Next base: position 48,739,892 of record NC_028641.1, on the reverse strand, counting down.
CTAAGATTCCCTAGAGGAAGGCAAGAAGGGGCCGCTCATAAACCCCCTTCAAGTCACACCAAAAGGATCCTTAAGACCACCAACCATAGCCTTACTTCGTAAGGGAATCGAATCCACACTCCTAGATAAATAACTACCAAACAGACATTCATACAAACTTTATGTAAGTGCCCTCATCCAATAGTACTTATAGGTCACACTAAGTGCACTGTGAGTGTAGAATCCCATACTACTACTCCCACTTAGTGCTCCTAATGGCTTTCCTTGAATTTGAACACTTTACAATGACTTTATCAAATTTACAGGAACTAAACCAAACATTACGGTGAACTAAAGAGACTACAAAAATAGTGAACTTCCACAGTATTACCAATAAGGAATAAGCATCATTTCCATAGGAGTTTACCTTCAAAGGTCATCCTAAGATTCAGTAAGGTAAGACAAGAAGGAAGTACTCACATACCTCCTTCAATACACACCAAAGCGACCCTCAATACTTCTTCCCTTTTGGCATACTCACCTCGGGATAACAAGCACCCACTAACTAGCAATACAATAGAAGAACACCCAACAAAACGCCAAAGTATTCCCTTTCGGAATGCCTACTTAGTGCTATGAGTAGATAGCGTCCTATACCACCACTTACCCTAAGTAGTACACTCTTTTAGACGGTTTGGCACCAAGTCTTCCCTTTGGAAGGTCCTACTTAGTGCAATGGATAGATAGCGTCCCATACCACCACCTACCCTAAGTAGCACGTTCTTTTAGAAGACTTAGTTCAATCAATTCTTTTGTGGGAGTTAGCTTAACCGACATAGACCATGAGAGCTAAACATGGAATCTTGATATTAACCCCTATTGAAGAAGGGATCCTCACTTGCCTAGAGTAAGGTTATTTTTTTAGCTTTTACATGGCTTTCCCAATAGCTACACCACTGTGGGTGCATAGTTAAGGGATAAGGAGATTGCTACTAAGTAACTCATTCTCCACTAACGAGGAGTACTCATCTCAAGAGTTACATTAGAATACAACATCTTAACTCACGAAGTGTATCCACCTCTCCTTCATATCCTCTCGGTGCTCGAACTAACCCCCACGGATTCTAAAAATTTCAAACTATAGGTTAAGGATAACAAGTGAACACCACATCTCATCTGACGAAGGGCATTCATCCTCCGACCTTTCTTAAAAAGCTCTTAGGATGTAGTGAGGTTGCTACTAAACACTTCCTCTCAACTCACGAAGAGTGTTCACCACAAGACTCTTCTACTTATTCAACTTAGCTTCATACAGTCATTTAGGTGTGTGTGTACATTGTGAGCACATCTTGCATATAAACATCATTCCATTAACATTAGTTTCCATACATGCTTTACACCTAGATTCATCAATTTACACAATTGACATGCTTCACAAATTCATATAGTTTACTTAGGCACAATCCAAGCCAACATACAATTTAACATCACAAAACACAAGACAAGATTTGTGTTCAATATCACTTCATTTCATATACTAGGCCTTCAAATCCACACTAACAAAACGTACTAAGTAATATCAAGTTCGTCAAATAAACACCGCCACCAAGAAGGTGGACTATACCACTCAAGATCAATTTATCATAAGGATTACACAATATAAGCAACTCACCATAAAACTAAACCATCATCACCCATAAGCAATTTCTCAATATTTCATCAAACTAAGTACTTTAGGGCAGTATCTAAACCAAAATAACAACATAAGAAAACCAAAGTTCATACCTTACCCAAACATGCTCATTTAACCAGTTCTAAAGCTAAAAGTTTGAAATATGCATATACATGAGCTCCTTAGGGTTTTAAAATTAAAATCATTAATTCATACTAGAATAAACACATTTGAATCATTAAAACACTTTTACAAGAAGACTTATGTTTAAAATCAAAGATGAAGGAATTTGAGTTTTAAAACCTTTTTTGAAATCTTTTGGAAATGACTTCTTGAATGGAAGAGGGTTCAAGGTTGGATACAATACCTCAAAGAGAAGGAAAACCACTAATTTTTGATGAATATACACGTCCAAACCATCCTTTCTTGACCACCTTGAGTCTTTTCTCTAATGGTGACTTTGAGATAGTTTTCTTTGGAGAGGGAGTTTGAATATTGAAGTGAGGGGTCTTGTCTACGTCTCGGACTTAAAATTAACATAATATAACTTAAAGACACTAAAAATATTGACATAGGGTTATAAAAGACTTGGGGTGAATTTACACAAAACACCCCAAGTTTGCAGCAAGCTTCAACAGCTTTTGGGAGGAGCCAATCGACGACCAAAGCTACGGGGCGTTGCTTGGTCGACGGCCCGTCCTGCTAAGCGTTGATGTCTTTAGGGGCTGCTACATGGGGGGGGGGGATAGAAATCCCACTGTGTATGGGAATACGCGCCCCCCAGTTGATGTTGCATCGATAGGTCTATGGCCAGTATACTGCCTCGTCGATGCAGCAGTGATTTTTTGTAGTTTTGTCCAAGTCTTGGGACCTTAATCTAGGGCCCATTAAGGGTCTTAGATGGGGTTGTGATTGATATTTAAACCCCTAAACTTATTCGTATAGGTATTAGGAACATCCCATATCAGTTTCAAGGAAATCGAACACGTAGAACTCATTCAAACACATCAAGACGCAAGAACACTTTCTAAGGCATATCTTCCGAAAGTCATGGACGTTCTTAGATGATGGTCCTTCAAACTTAACCAACTTCACGCACTGCCTAGTAACAGTAAAGTTACTCATTTTAAAACAATATTAACTCAATAAACACTCATGAGGCTCTAGTACACCTTTGTTAATTATGGGGCGTTACATTCTCCCCCCACTTAGAATAACAATCTCCTCGAATGACACTTAAACTTCAGGAATAACAAGGACTCACTTAGAATAACATAGAACATTAAAATAATGATAAAAAAATCAAAATCAAAGCATCAAATAGCAAGGAGCATTATTTCACACTTTCAACCACTTAGCAACACAAGCAACTCTTTGCAGAATTTCAAAAAGTCAAAATTCATTCTTAACCTTCTTTTTTGGAGGAACTACCTTCTCCATAATTAAACATGGTCACATAAAAAAAATTTACACACATTGAAACTTCAATTAAAGCGAGACAAATTTTTTCTGAAATTGCAAAATTCACAAAGTGAACATTCACTGTAACATTGCCAAACTTACTAAAATTTTTCAAAATTCCATTCTTTGAGCAATTAATCAAGATGACATGATCATATGAACTATGAAGACATATAAACTTGCTTCATAACACAAACACATCAATCATAAAGGGTTAAGACTTACCAAAACCATCAATTCTAAATTAGTTATCCTCCCTAGCTCCCATCCCATAAGGAGGGTTCTTCTTTGGAGCATTAGGATCTAAGGAAGCTTGATTGACATCTTTCCCTCTTGATTTGATGTTAGAGAAGTCCCTCATCTTGTGGCCCTTATTACCACATGCAAAACGACCATCCATTCGGCCAGACACCTACCCAAATGTTGCTTCCTACAAGTAGGGCACCTAATCCTCTCAAAAGAATGGCCACCACCTTGGGAATTTTGTGTTGGAGCCCTATCCTTGTTTCCCTTGGAAGAGTCTTGGGGATATAACCTCTTCTTAGGCTCTTGGTGACTAGAATCATCCTACCTAGGCTCTTACCCTCTTTCCTTGTCTCCCTAATTTTTGACTCCTCAAATTGTTGTGCATAGACTATGAGCCTAGAGATATCCATGTCATTAAGAAGCATTGCCATACGCCACTCTTTTTCCACCAAGCTAGATCTCCCATCACAAATTTGTTCATCCTAGACCTACGGTTGGTTACCATGGTTGGGGCATACTTAGAGAGTTGGGTGAATTTTAGAGAGTATTCTTGCACACTCATTCCCCCTTGACGAAGGATCATGAATTCAACCATCTTCTTCTCCCTCCAGTCTAGGGGAAAGAACCTATCTAGGAAAGCCTCTTTGAATTCCTCCCAATCAACCGGATCTCTCTCTAATGGTCTCTCACTCCTCCATTTCTCAAACCACACTTGAGCCACATCCTTGAGTTGATAAGCGGCTGACTCCGCTTTCTCCCTAGGGATCACACCCATAATATCCACCAATATGAAAACATCATATATGAAACCATGTGGATCTTCATCCACCTTAGTTCTGTGAAAAGTTGGAGGGTTCATCCTCATGAAATCCTGAATTCTAGAAGCGGGAGTACTAACATTAGGTTGAGATTCAAATCTTTGGTTAGCTTGGGCAACAAAGTGATTGTTGACGACTTGAGCTTGAGCCGTCATGAGTTGGATCAAGTTCATTAGGGCATCCCTCAACTCCGCATTAGTCATATCTCCTTCAACAAAAGGAGCTTGAGGCATAGGACACACTTGGGGCACTTGAGGCTCTTGGGGTTCCGGATGCACTTTAAATTCTTGAAGGGGAACCTTCTCATTTTCTTCCTCTAGGCCAAAAATAGGAACTTGGCCAACATGGGGAGCGATCCTCTCATTAGCTAAACGTCCCTCGTCCCTTCTAGTGGTTGATATCCTCATATTCATGTCCTATAAATACAAAGAGAAGAGGATGAGAAAGGACACCTTATATGACTCAACTCTAAGGCACGATATTAGAATAGAGAAGAAAGTGGAACTTGTATCATCCTATAGTCTCTTGTCCATGTATGTGTCGCGACTCAAACCAATGACCAATATATTACTAGATGTGGCTTGTGAGACATTCTAGACACTAAACTATTTCCCATCAACCTTATGCTCTGATACCAAGTCTGTCATGATCCGAAAGCACCCCCTAGAAGTTAGGAGGAACCCTTGTTTCATGACCGGGCGTACTTGACCCTTTGGGGTCTTGTACAAGCCCTTCAACTGTTGTTCATTACACAAGACATGAAAAGTAGTGCGAAATTAAAACTTTTCACGAATAAATTAATAAAAAGCAAATCTTTCATAAATACTTAAGAGATCTTATCGTTACAAGCCAAACTTAAGACACAACATAATATCTTAGGGACACGACCCTTTACATTGAAAGATAAATACATAATAAGTCTTAACAATAAAACTAGGAAGCAATACACTATGTCCTCGAATATATGAGGACATACCAATTCTTGAGAGAGTGAATTTACCAAGCTTAACCTTCGAATATTTCGAGAAGACTTCAACCTATACTTATAAGGTAGAAAAGTATGAGCTTATTACGAATAATGAACTGAGTATGGCATATTCAAAAACATGTGAAAAGGGAAATTTTAGTAAAATAACATTTCATGCGACTCATGTAAAATATTCATGATTTAAGAAGTAAAACAGCATAAGAAACATCATTTAACACTTAATAGAAAAATATCAACATTTTAGAATTTATAGAACACATTACAATAAAGGCTACTACAAGTCATGTGAACCCTTTTTCCCTTGAAGTTTCCCTAACCCAAGTTATCCTAAGATTCCCTAAAGTAAGGCAAGAAGGGGCCACTCATACACCCACTTCAAGTAACACCAAAAGGATCTTTAAGAAAACCAACCATAGGCTTACTTCGTAAGGGAATCAAATCCACACTCCTAGCTAAACAAGTACCAAACATACATTCATACAAACTTTATGTAAGTGCCCTCATCCAATGGTCACTTACAGGTCACACTAAGTGCACTGTGAGAGTAGAATCCCATACTACTATTCCCACTTAGTACTCTTATGGCTTCCCTTGAATTTGAACACTTTACAATGACTTAATCAAATTTACAGCAACTAAACCAAAAATTACGCTGAACTAAAGAGACTACAAAAATAGTGAACTTCCAAAGTATTACCAATAAGGAATAAGCATCATTTCTATAGGAGTTTCCCTTCAAAGGTCATCCTAAGATTCACTAAGGTGAGACAAGAAGGAAGTAATCACATACCTCCTTCAAAACACACCAAAGCTACCCTCAAGACTTTTTCCCTTTCGCATATTCACCTCGGGATAACAAGCACCCACTCACTAGCAATACAATTGAAGAACACCCAACAAAGCACCAAAGTATTCCCTTTCGGAATGCCTACTTAGTGCAATGAGTAGATAGCATCCCATACTACCACCTACCCTAAGTAGTACACTCTTTTAGAAGGTTTGGCACCCAGTCTTCCCTTTCGGAAGGTCCTGTCTAGTGCAATCAATAAATAGCGTCCCATACCACCACCTACCCTAAGTAGCACGTTCTTTTAGAAGACTTTGTTCAATCAATTCTTTTTGTGGGAGTTTAGATTAACCAAAATAGACCATGATATCTAGACATGAAATCCCGATATTAACCTTTATCAAATGAGGGATCCTCTCTTGCCCTGAGTAAGGTCATTCTTTATAGGTTTTACATGGATTTCCCAATAGCTACACCTATGCGGGCGTATATTTAAGGGATAAGGAGATTGTTACTAATTAAATCATTCTCTACTAACGAGGAGTACTCATATCAAGAGGTACACTGAAATACAAAATCTCAACTCATGAAGTGTAACCACCTCTCCTTCATATACTCTCGATGCTAGACATAACCCCCACAGATTCTAAAAATTTCAAACTATAGGTTGAGGATAGATAATGAACACCACATCTCAACTCAGAAAGACATTAATCCTCAAACCTATCTTAGAAATCTCTTAGGATGTAGTGAGGTTGCTACTAAACACTTCCTCTTAACTCACGAATAGTGTTCACCCCAAGACTCCTCTACCTACTCAACTTAGCTTCATACATTTATTTAGATGTGTGTGTGTACATTGTTAGCACATCATGCATATAAGCATCATTCAATTAACATTTGTTTCTATACATGCTTTACACCTAGATTCATCAATTTACACAATTGACATGCTTCACAAATTCATATACTTTACTTAGGCACAATCGAAGCAAAACATACAATGTTTAACTTCACAAAACACAAGGCAAGACTTATCTTCAATCTAACTTCATTTCATATAGTTGTCCTTCAAAGCCATACTAACAAAACATTCTAAGTAATATAAAGTTCATCAAATAAACATCGCCACCAAGAAGGTGGACCATACCAGTCAAAAACAATTTATCATAAGGATTACACAATATAAGCAACTCACCATATATCCAAACCATCATCACCCATAAGCAATTTCTCAATATTTGGTCATACTAAGTCCCTTAGTGCAGTAGCTAAACCAAAATAATAACATACGTAAACCAAAGTTCATACCTTACCCAAACATGTTCATTTAACCCATTTCTTAAGCTAAAAGTTTGAAATATGCATATAGATGAGTTCCTTAGAGTTTTGAAATTAAAATAATCAATTCATACTATAATAAACACATTTGAATCATTTAACAATTTTACAAGAAGACCCATGCTTAAAATCAAATATAGGAGGAATTTGAGTTTGAAAACCCTTTTTGAAATCTTTTGGAAATGACTCCTTGAATGAATGAGGGTTTAAATATGGATACCATACCTCAAATAGAAGTAAACCCACTAATTTTTGATAATGATACACTTTCAAACTATACCTTCTTGCTCCTTTTGAGTCTTAGCTCCAATGGTGACTTTGAGAGAGTTTTCTTTAGAGAAGGAGTTTGAATATTGAAGTGAGGGTTCTTGTCTAGGTCTGGGACTTAAAACAAAATCAATATAACTTAAAAACAATAAAAATATTTACCTGGAGTTATGAATACTTGGGGTGAATTTACACAAAACACCCCAAGTTGGCAGCAAGCTTCAACAACTTTTGGGAGGAGCGAATCGACGAACCAAGCTACGGGGCGTTGCTTGGCGACGCCAGTCCTACTGGGTGTCAATGGCTTCAGAGGCTGATACATGGGGGGGGGGTTTCTAGGATTCCCACTAAGTATGGGACTACGCTCCCCAGTCGACGGGATGTGGATAGGTCTACGACCAGTAGACTACCTCGTTGATGGAGCAGTGATTTTTAGCAGTTTTGTCTAAATCTTGGGACCATCATCTAGGGCCCCTTGAGGGTCCTAGGTGCGGTCGTGCCCAAACGTTAAAACTCTAAACTAATTCGTTGAGGTCTTAAGAACAACCCACATCATTTTCAAGGAAAACGAACACGTAAAACTCAACATCAAGATGCAAGAACACTTTCTAAGGCATATCTTCCGAACATCATGGACGTTATTAGACGATTGACCTCCAAACTTCAGACACTGAGTAAACACAATAAAGTAACTCATTTAAAAAAAATTAACTCAAGATATAGTCATGAGGCTCTAGTTTACCTTAGTTCATTTTGGGGCATTACAGTTGTGGTTTAAGTCAATAGGTTTGTAGTAGCAAATACAAGACCACCAATGTGTTTTCAGCTTTCTCGATAGATAGAGGTCTCTAAACAAATACTGCTAGAATGATGTCCTAAGGAGTGAGGTGGCAATAACTCAACCCGAGAGGGTGAGACCTAGCTTCATATCCAAGCACCTTACATCGAAAGAGCGGGTGTGGAGAAGGAGTAAGCATGATAGATTAGACGAGTGGATGTCCGAGAGGAACCCATACGATATGGGATAAGTTTCTCGAGAGGGAATTTCGATTCACCCCAAAGATTAGCCTAGTTTCCATTGTTTTGCTAATTTCCTATCAAAAGCATGCACCTATTAGTTTACATCAACATATATTGCGGTCACACCCCAAGAACTTTCCCCCAATAATTCATTTCCCTTTTATTTTAATTGGTTTTACTACTTGTAACAAAACCCTATTTGAATTTAACACTTTGGTGTCACAAGTTGAATTTACTTTATTTTTATTCGAGAATGTCTTGAACCATCACTATTCTGAATGAAATTCTAATTTAACAACTATGTTTACTATTGCTCCCTTAGGACAGGACCCCAACCCTTGGTTGGGTTGCTATACTCGTTTCGATTCGTAGATGCTTATACTGTAGGCTAGTATTGTTTATCAGGAAAATCTAAGCATATCATCAGTTATAATATAGAATAAGTATCCTTTTTTGAGAACATATGATCTTTGATCAACTTCAGGTGTACTTATTTCTCTAAGATAGACCTTAGATTAGGCTACCATAAGTTAAGGGTAAGGGAATGTGATATTCCAAAGACAACATTGATGACCCGTTATGGTCACTATGTGTCACATCTGGGAGCATCCCCTAGACTTAACCGGCAACGTCATCCTCGTAGAGGACTAAGACTAGCCTCTAAGCATTCATCATTACATTTCATAGGTTAAATTAGCGAAAGATTTAAAATTTTTTAACTACTTCTACAATGAGGTTTACATAGACCTCTCGCTTATACATAATATATTAATATCGAGTATACATAGACCCTTTGTATAGGAATAAAAACATAGTCTTCTACTTTTATTTCACATACATAATATAAAAAATAGATTCATAAGAATGTCTAGAATACGTCTCATATTAAACCATCTAAAATGAGTACAACATTGGATGTAGCCCATACTTCCTTACAATAAAGGTCTCATATAGGCATATACACAGGCATCAAAGAAAGAGAATGAACTAAATTGTCTTTAAGACTAAACAGTATCCAATAGCAAGATAGTGTCATCGTCCTCGGAAAGTGAGGACCTACCGAACTTGGAGGATAGGATTCCAAGCCTTCTTCAATGGCCCTCTAAAAGATCAACGGTACGAACCTACATTTTTGTAGTAAACATAAAAGATGGGTTAGTACACACTTGTACTATGTATGAGTATATGCACATAAAACAATTGAAAATATCCTAAAGAGGACATTTGTTCAAAACCATGTGAAAATACTTTCAAAATCCTTATGCACAATTAAGAACCCACATAAGTCAATAATCACATAATCCATAAGTCAAACCCATGTACAACAAAGACCAGCATTAACAAGTAATAGTCCAGTCAACATGTATAGAGTTCATAACTTCATCACATAAGCAACAACCTTACTCATAACCCATCATTTCGTCTACTAGTGAAAAAACCAAGCAAAGCCCCATAACCTTATTCATTCGAGTAAACCAAACAAAAGATCATAAGTAATGTCTAACCCTACATAACATAGCATCAATAGTAGTCATCATCTTATTTAGAAATATCGACCAATAGCATGTTCATAATTGAAACTAACATCATATAGAATCATCAACGTGTAAAGTAAAAATGTGCATAACATTCACTTTATAAGATCATAAGAACATAAAAACAACCTTCTAGGACTTTCCTCAAAGTTAACTAGTGCAATCCCTAGGTAGAGTCTCATACCCCTACCTAGACTAAGTCAACCTTTTTAGTGACCCTAGTTAGTGTTCACCTCATTACTTCATTCTACTTTCGGTAAAACTTGCCTTAATTAACATAGATGACAAGAGCTAAATGTGAAATCCGGTGTTGTAAAACCTTACATCGAAAGAAGGTGGACTACATGCAAAGGTAGAACAAAACATGTACCTAGCATCTAAGGTGGATCCACTAGCTAGTATTCCTATGGAGATTGCATGAGAACACCTTTTCATTACAACCCTAATATGTGAGATTAGCACATTAACATCATCTCACAATCACATAATCAAGGCATATAGGTACTTCATAACAAACTTTATATCATTACATCTTAAGCATAATCTCACAATCACATAATCAAGACATTTCAATTCAACATCGTATCAACCCTAACCAATCTCATCATAGGGTATAACTTCGTCACTAAACATAAGTAATCATAATTAACTTAAAGGTTTAGGATAATAAGGACTTACATAATCTCCTCCAAAAGCCATCATCATGGTCTTACCATCATCCAACCACTTTCATCCAATAATAGGTGTAGTAACATCATTCAATAGTAATTAATACAATAACTAGGTCAATTACATCATCACTATCCCAATTAACTTCAATTCATAACCTAAGGTTAGGGGAAATAGGGTTAATCATGAATTCATCAAGAAATAGATCCGATTCCAACAATACATATCCTAGGCAGCCCATAGATGAACTAAAATTTATAAGAAAACTCTAACAATCAATACATTCATCAATTCCCATAAATTTATCAGCAAGATCCAAGATTTGGGGAAATTGGGGAAGGGACATAATCTTCATGAAATTCTAAAAATTAACATCTATTAACAAACAATCTACACTTAATAAGTCATAGTCAATCACAATTAATCATAATAAATCATCAATTTGAAGTTTAGAAGAAAACCCATTAGAATAGGAAAACCCTTGGAATTAGGTGATTTAGAAATCAACTTTTAAAGGACCTCATGGGGAATGGAATCCGAAGAATGAATAACCCATACCTTAATGAAAATTAATTCACGAAATTGAAGTGAAATCTTAGAGAAATTGGTCTTCTTCTCTAAGCTTTGTTCTTCCTTCAATGGAGGATTTTGGGAGAGAGAGAGAGTAGAGAGAGATGAGAGATTTTAGGTTTTATTTTGGGAATTTTATATACGTGAGTGAAAATTGAACTAAAAGTGACACTTAGGCTATGTATAATCACCCCCTAAATTACCCAAAAGACCCCTGACTTAATTGGGTCTTTTTGTGAAGTTAAAATGCTTAAAATACGATTTCAACGAATTTGGGAAATGGCTGCGCGTTGCGAGGCTAATTTCATATTTTATTTTCAAAATCCGGGTTCAGGCAGTGGACATCGTGGAGTGCACTCATCTCAAGGAAACTTTTGCCAAGCAGCGTGTCAGTTTCGCGTTGGGCAGTGACTCTAAAATTCTTGCTGTTGTAAGCTTCTTTGGCAGCTTGCTCGCCAAGGTGTGGGTCCTCCTCACGGATTTTTTGCGGGGTCCTCGGGGAGTTTTTACTAGACGTTTGGACCCTTTTTACTACATTCTACCTATTTAAAGTCTATTTAATCGTTGTAGAATTCATTTAACCCTCTAAATCATTCATCAATCATAGGGACGTCAATTAGTTCGATTTAGCTAGTTTCCGGACGTCATGGACGTTTCTTGACGTCTTCAAACTAAAACTTACTAAATGGTTTATATAGATTATTTTAGGCTTATAAACAGTGTTTTAGAGTTTAGTTCATCCTTTGAGGCTCTAGATTAGGTCATGGACTTTCGGAGTGTTACATTATCCCCCTCTTCGGAACATTCGTCCCCGAATGACAATAAAGTCTTTTGTAGAGAAAGGATAGACTCAATACTAGCAGCAGAACCAACAACATGTATATAGTCATCATGAGTCAAAACTCATAGGAGTACTTGTCACGAACGGAATCTATACCCCAGACGAGACCAGCATCGTTGACCTCTCAGAGGTCGCAGACAAGCCTACATACGTCATCGTTAATTCATCTAGGGTAATTTTAGCGGAAAATTTGAACTTTTTGTTTTCTTATTTCATGTGAAACACATTATACTTAACATCATAGGCTTTCACATATCAACCATCTAATATAGAAATAGTAAAATTAAAGAAGCAGTTCATAGTTGAATTAAACTTATCCTTGCCAAAACGACACCAATACAAAGTCTAAAATGAAACATTAGTGGAACATACTCAACTAACTAAAACCTATACCAAAGCTAGAATATAATGGGCAAGCATTCTCTAAAGTATGAGGGCCTACCAAGTCCGGATGAATGTTCCACGTCCGGATAACTGTAGTGTCGTATCATAAGCTCTAGCGTCCGCCTGTGCCTGCACCTAAAAGTATAGAGTTGTATGGGATTAGTACACACTTGTACTAAGTATGGGTATATGCAATCACACACCAAGTACATTCATGATTAAGAAGAGCCCTCCCCTAATGATATGAATTATGGAAAGTCAAGTCAGTTGAGTTGCCAAATTTGGATTAGGAAATTCAGTGGACTTGCCAGATTTGGATTAGGAAAGTCATGCCATGAGAGTAACATGCATCATCAAACTTATTATTTTACAAGCATCACATAACATATTGCACATATTATATCACGTAGTTCATAACATTCTTTCATATACCATGAGACCTGCATCATGGACTAGACATTAGGACTCCCCAAAATGAGGGCTCAACATATGGGACCTCAACTAGGGAGACTTCGTTAACAAATACAGAGTATGCTTCATTCATTCATGCGTACTTCATTTTCATTCTTTCATATACTAGTGCAGCCATATGTCATAACTAGGATGTAGTTTAAGACTCTCATCGGGTTCGCTGTGCAATGACCAAGAATAACCTAGTGTTATTACTTAATTCTAGCTCACCTCGTGATTATCCTATCCTAACACCTTTGGTATTATTCATTTCATTATGTGCATTCTTTGGAACTTTAACCTTAACCGACATAGATCATGTGAGCATCATGAAATTCAGTGTGTAATCCCCACACTGAAAAGAGATGGAATCACCGGCCAAAGTGAACCAAAACATGCTAGCGTATATACGGAATTGAACACTTCTAGATCCCTACATTTGAAGTATAGGTTCAAAGACTATGAGATATAAGGAAACCCATACCCGACATGCCGGAAAATCTCATCTCATGAGAGTTACATGAATCTCCGCTCTTCCCGAAGGAAGGCATCACCGCTCATAGCTAGCCTATCGGTGCTTAGCATAAAGTTCCATTACATTAAACTCATATATCATGGAAGCTGGCTTCTAGCATGAGGACATTATAGCTCATAAGATGATTTCTCATCTCATCATTAGTATTAAGTATGCATTAACTTCAATACTTTCATTAGAGTGTTCATAAAAACTGATCTCTTCATTATCTTTACACTCTCGTAGGTAAGTACATTTTGGTAACATTTACTTAGGCTCATTTGAGATTGCCCTCATCTTTTACATTTGCCTCTTATCATATTGTGACCTCATTTATTAACTTTAAAACATTTGCTTTTCATAATTACTCACCCCTTCGCGTGAATGTTCATTTCATCATATGCCAATGTACTTGGCCATTTAGTGTGTTTCACACTCTTACTTGACCCTTTTAGGGTTACATCATTTTATCACATACATCTTAGGCTCACTTACTTTTAAACGTATGCTAGACTTATGAGTCCACACATACAAGCCATGAGGCTTCATTCGTAGTTTGTCTAAGTGATTCATGTTTACCCAAGATTATGTTGTACAAGACTTATGCATCTTGTAGATATGCCAAGATATTGATTTCGATATTTAGAAGAGTATTCATTAAATATTTACTAACGTATGACTTATGTGTCAATACGGAATTGGGCAAGGGAACCCGATTTTGAATCCCTTGGCTAACACTTAATGGTATTTTAAACTTGATAATTGCTTTTTTTCAGATTTGGTTGACCCTAGTTCGATCCCCAAGAACCCCATAATATTTCCTTTCTTTTTCTCCTCTCCTTTTTCGTTTAAGTCAAGGAGGTTGTGGGTTCAATCCCCCACAAGCTCATCACTTTTCTTTTAATTTATCTCTTAACTTTCTCACCTATCCAAGAGGTTGTGGGTTCAATCCCCACTCTCCACATTTATTTTCTCCTTTATTTTTCTCCTAACTCTCATCCATTCAAGAGGTTGGGGGTTCAATCCCCACTCTCCACATTTATTTTCTCCAATATTTTTCTCTTTACTCTCTAATCTAATCGAGAGGTTATGGGTTCGAATCCCACCCGCCTCATTTCTTTATTTTCATTTTAGGATTAGGAGAGTCGACTAAGGGAACTCGGGTTCGAATCCCGTGTGCCTCACTCCTTCTTATGTTAATTAATTAAAATATGCCTTAGTGAAATATTATCATTTTCAGTCAAGGTCAACCAAGTTCGATTCCCTTTAACTCCATTTCCTCATTTATTTGTTTGATGATTCTTTTGGTGTGAGGTCTCGGGTTCAATGCCTAGCGACCTCACCTATTTCATACTCATTTAAAATTTCATATTTCTTCATCCTTGTTTGGCCGAAACCAAGCTTATAAAATGTTGGAAATTTGGTCATGTCTTTCTAATCCTTTTTATCAACATTTGTACTTTAGTTCTTAGGGTAATTCATGGATAATTTAGTATGTTTATAGTTGTAGTTTCATAGTTACATTTAGCTAAGAGTTTTTACCCTCTAATCAGCAATATTACACCTCATATGAACATGATTTATACAAGTTTGTGCTCGTCAAATACAACCATAAAACATGTCATTTTCGAACTTCAAACCAACAATATATCTCACGGCTTACATATTGCACACACATAATTTTTCACATAATTTCGGAAGACATAAATTATCAGTCATACAATTCCAAGCACAGTTTCATGAACATATTCTTGACAAACATTACGTTACACGCCTAATCTACCAGCACATATACCAACCTAAGATCATTGGGAGCTAGTGACCGGGAACATGTAATGGGGAACAACCAAAGTTTTCGGAGTAGATTCATCTGAGACTTAAGGGTCTCTTGGGAAAGGGACAAAGAGTAAGAAAACTCATACCTTATTTCACGTAGGTCAACCCTTGAACCTGCTTCCCAAAGACCTTCTCCAAACTCATGTCCATGTCTCGCATCCTCAAAACAAAACTCAACATACAACCCTTCCTTTTGCCTTACGTTTTTGGTTAGCATTTTGTATATGTTTTTAACGTGAAAGTTCTTCATGTGTGAAGAACTTTTGGCTGATTTTCATCTCTTGTGTTTTGGTTAGGCAGAGATAAAGTGAAAATAAAGAGTGATATATGGACGTGAGAGAGAGTTAAACGTGAAAGGAGTTTAAAGAGGTGAAGTAGTTTAGAGTTAGTCAACTAGGACTCTTAGGCAAAACTTAGTCAAATAAGATATCTTACTTAATAAATAATAATTAATAGTTAAAATCTGATTTTGCTTTTCATTAAATCAGCCATTAAATATTAATTAATTAAATTAATTAACAAATTTAAATAAAACAAATTAAATTATTGCTCCAACTTAGGTTCGAACCCGGGTGGAGCAAGATTTTGCTAAAGGGTCAATTTCGGCCCTCTCTACCCACAATACCCCTCCACCTTATTAATTTAATAATTAATTACATATTTAGGGTAATTACGATACTACCCTTCACCTGGAAAAAGTTCATTTTACCCCTAGATCCTCCAAACATAAGATTTCCCCTTTTTAAGTCCGGTAAAGACTCATTCGAGTAAATCTTCATATTCGGGAGACCTACATGGCTGGACCCAACCTTTCCTAGATCATCTAACTCCCCAAGCTAGTTATCTTGGATGTCGCAAGGGTTTAGAGGTCTGGTTCTACACGCATCAATCCGTGTGAACCCGGTCTAATCGTAGGCATTCTAGACACATTAAGCATTACTTAGCATATCCATTTTTAGGGTTGTTACATTATCCCATGCATAGGAACATTCGTCCCCGAATGACATTACTAATTATCTAACGTAATGCCAGTCAGATAATAATGTAGTTACTATACACAATTAAGCAATAGCAACAAAAAATAGAGAGATAAGGAAACTTAATCTCAAGAGTAGGAAGTCTAACCTTAAGAGCATAAAAGATGAGGGTAGCGGGATCTCATATCAGCCTCGGCCTCCCACACAGTACCCTGAACAAGATGATTCCTCCACAACACCTTCATTGTGGCAATCTTTTTGTTCCTCAACCGCTTGATCTGTCTATCTAAAATATCAACAGCTACCTCCTCATAGGATAAGTTTTCATCGACCCCAAACCTTAAATAGGTAGAATCGAAGTTGGATCACCTAGGCACTTCTTTAACATAGAAACATGAAAGACTGGATGAACAGAAGCTAGCTCCGTAGGCAATGCCAACTCATAGGCCACCTCACCAACACACTGTAGGATCTCATATGGACCAACATACCTTGGACTCAACTTCTCCTTCCTGCAAAACTTCATCACTCCCTTCATAGGTGATATCTTCAAATAGACCTGGTCACTAACATCAAACTCTAAGGTCCATTTTTTGTTGTGTGCATAAGACTTCTGCCGACTGTAAGCAGTAGCTAACCTTTCCCTAATCACCCTGACCTTCTCTAAGGACAAATGAATGATCTATGGACCTAAAATGGATGACTCTCCAACCTCAAACCAGACAACTGGAGACTTACACCTTATACCATACATCGCCTTAAACGGTGCCATCCCAATACTAGAGCGATAACTATTATTATATGAGAACTCTATCAAAGGAAGATTATCATACCATCTAACCCTAAAGTCAATCACACAAGCCCTCAACATATCCTTCAATGTATAAATGGTGCGCTCTGCCTACCCATCAGTGTGAGGATAAAAGGCAGAAGTAAACTTCACCTGTGTGCCCAAGTTCTTCTGGAAGGAACTCTAGAAAAGTGAAGTGAAATGAGCTCTTCTATCTGAAATGATACACAAAGGATCTCATGCCATCTCACAATATCATCAATGTAGAGTCTCACATAATCCTCGACTCTGTAAGTAGACTTTACATGTATAAAGTGGGTAGACTTAGTCATCCTGACCACAATAATCCATATGTAGTCATGCTGTCTCCTAGTCTTCGGAAGACCAACCACGAAGTCCATATTAATGGACTCCCGCTTACAAGTCAGAACCTCGATCATCTGAGTAAGGTCGCTAGGCTTCAGATGTTCTGTCTTAACTTGTTGACAATTAGGGCACTTGGCCACATATTCAGCAATGTCCTTCTTCATGCCATCCCACCAATAGATCTGCTTAAGGTCACGATACATCTTTGTGGAACCTTGATGTATAGAATATTTGGAACCCTGGGACTTTACAACAATTTTGGTCCGAAAATCATCCACATCTTGCACACACAGCCTGTCCTGGTACCTAAGTATGTCGTCACCTCCCAAAAAAAAAAGACCCATTCATCTTTATCAACACTGATTCCTTCCACTCCATCAACACCGGATCAAGATGTTGACCCTTCTTGACTTCAACTACCAAGGAGGATTCGGAACTAGAATGAACTGAAACACCCCCACTAGTAGAGTCAACCAACCGCACACCTAGTCTGGCCAGTTTGTGTAAATCTTCTACCAACTCTTTCTTATCATCCTTAACGTGGGCTGTACTTCCCATGCTCATCCTGCTCAAAGCATCATCTAAAGCATTAGCCTTACCCGTATGGTAGTGGACATTTATGTCATAGTCCTTCAACAGCTCCAACCACCTCAGATGACGTAGATTCAACTCCCTTTGGTGAACACGTCCTGGAGACTTTTGTGGTCTGTGAACATATCCACATGTACTCCATACAAGTAGTGCCTCTACAGTTTCAGTACAAACACCACAGTAACCAACTCCAGGTCATGAGTGGGATAATTCTTTTCATGAACCTTGAGCTGTCTGGACGCATAAGCTATCACCTTACCACCCTGCATAAGAACACAACCCAAACCAACCCTAGATGCATCACTTTAAATAGTGTAATTCTCACCACACTTAGGCAAAGTAAGCACCGGGGCTGAAGTGAGTCTGTCCTTGAGCTCCTGGAAACTATTCTCACAAGTATCCACCCCTTCAAACTTGATTTTCTTCTTCATCAAAGCTATGAGTGGGGCAACAATAAAAGAAAAATCCTCCACGAACCTGCGATAATAACCAGCCAATCCCAAGAAGGTACAGATATCTGTGGGAATAAGAGGTTTCAGCCAGTTCTTAACAGCCTCAGTCTTCCTTGGGGTCTACCTCCACACCCTTGTCAGACACAACATAACCCAGGAAGGTCACCAATCTAAGACAGAATTCGAAGTTGTTGAATTTGGCATACAACTGCTGTTGTCTAAGTACCTCCAAGGTTCGTCTCACATGTTGTTCATGCTAATCCTTGGTCTTAGAGTGGATGAGAATGTAATCAATGAATACTATGACGAAAGAGTCAAGGTATTCACGGAAGACACTGTTCATGACATCCATAAATGCAGCAGGTGCATTAGTGAGTACAAATGACATAACTATAAAGTCGTAATAACCGTAACAGGCATGAAAGGCCGTCTTTGGAATATCTTAATTCCTAACCCTAAGCTGATGGTACCCTGAATTAAGATCAATCTTCGAGAAGAAAGTAGACCCTTGGAGTTTGTCGAACAAGTCATCTATTCTCGGAAGTGGATACATATTATTGATAGTGAGTTTGTTGAGCTACCGATAATAGATACACATATTACAGGTTTCGTCTTTCTTTTTCACAAACAACACTGGAGCGCCCCAAAGGGATATGCTCGGTTGAATGAAACATTTATCAGTGAGATCTTTTAACTTACAACTTCAACTCTTTGAGTTTAGCTGGAGGCATTCTACAAAGAGGAATCGTAATTGGTTTAGTATCGGGTTGTAAGTCGATACAAAAGTCAATCTCTCGCGGGGGAGGAACTCTAGGAAAATCATCAGGAAACACATCTAGGAACTCATTCACTATAGGCACTGATTCTATGGAAGGAATGTCATGATCTAAATCATTAACACTCACAAAATGACATGATAATCCTTTGGACATCATTTTATCGTCCTTAAGGTTTGAAATCAAGGGATTAGGATGACTCGAATTGTACCCCTCCCAGACCAGCTCTACTTAATTAGGGAAATGAAATCTCACAACCCTACTACGGCAATCAGTACAATTATAACAACTATGAAGCTAGTCCATGCCAAAAATAACATCAAAATTGTTCATTGGTAACTCAACTAAGTCTGCACACATAGTCTTACCACATACAACTATTGGGCAATCCTTGTATACTCTATTAGTTCTTACATTATCTTCTTAAGGTGTAATAGTTAATATAGAATCATGCAAAACTTTAGGAAATATCTCAAAAGTGAGAGCAAGCAAAGGAGTTACAAAGGAAAGTGTAGACCCTGGATAGAGTAAGGCATAAACAGAAGTTGAGAATACTTGCAGCATACCTGTGACCATATTTACGGACTTCTCCTGCTCCTCCCTGCCCTTAAGGGCGTAGAACCTGTTCCTCTTAGAAGGCTTGACTGCTGATGCACCCTGTGGATTAGGCGTAGGCTGAGCATTACCTCCAGCCTAACCCCTGTTCTGCGGGCAGTCCTTGACCATGTGCCCGTTCTTTCCGCAACCTAAGCAGACATTAGTGTCATGTCTACACTCTCCACTTTGATCACGACCACTCTTGGCACAGTATTTTCTGGGACACTGCACATCACCTCCATTGCCCTTCTTGGGCTTGGGTCTACCTCCTCTAGGTGCTGCACTCCTTTGAAAGTTAGAGTTTCATGAACTCTGATGCCCCTTTTTGAATCTAGGCTACTCATGAACGCGGAAGTTGTTCCTGTTGCCACCATTGCTAGGGCCTTCTTGATTAGAAGGTTTAGGCCTCCTAATATCACGGATGTACCTCTTCCCAGTTGTCCTCTACCTGCTGGACATGCACCATCAACCTGGAGAGGTCCATTCTACCGTGGAGCATCGCAGCCCAACACTCCTCCTCTAGATCTCCGGTGATTCCTGTGAGGAACTTGCTCATCTAATCCCTGTAGTAAGACACAAGGGAAGTGGCATACATGTATAGTTTAACAAACTTTAAGGAATACTCCCTGACTATCATAGATCCCTACTTAAGGTTGATAAATTCCTCAACCTCGGCCTCCGTCATCTCCCTGGGGAAGAATCTCTCTAGGAAGGTTGTCTTAAAAAGCTCCCAAGTGATCGGAATTTCGCCCAAAGCTCGTCTATCCTGCTTCATCTTGCCCTAAGACTGTGCAACATCCTTGAGCTGATAGGAAGCAAGCTCAAACTTCTCAGTATCTGTGTCCCCCATGGACAACAAGATCTTATGTACCTCATCCATAAACTCCTGGGGATCCTCTAATGTTGTGGACCCTGTGAAAATCGGAGGATTCATTATCGTAAAATCACGTAGTCTATCTTCCATGCTACGTACGGGTGGGTTCTCCCGCTGAACATCCTGTCTATTGTCATGGGCCGTCATAGCCTTGGCCTGCATAGTGATAGCTTGATCCATCTGAGCCAGAGCGGTCCGCACCTCTGCATCAGTCAACCCAGCCGGGTTAACTGGCATGGCCACTCCTTCAGTTGGAGCCTGGGGTGGAACTTGGTTACCCCCAGCAGCTGCTCCTCCTCTCCTCAGTCCAACGTTCCTTCTAGTGTTCATTTTATGCAAACAATACAAATTGATGTTAGACGCGCTCATAATACAAAGAAATCAGACATTTGAAAAGGCACGATAAGATCAGAAGAATGGAATTTTTCCTACGCATCATGCAGTCTCTAATTCATGACAGTGGTGCACTTCACTACCATGACTTAGGAACTATTCAATGTTGTTGATGTGAACTTACTATGCTCGAAATTTAACCTAGGGCTCTGATACCAACTTTTTCACGATCGGAATCTAGACCCTAGACGAGATCGGCATCGTTGACCCCTCAGAGGTCGCAGACAAGCCTACATACGTCATCATTACTTCATCTTGGTTAATTTTAGAAGAAATTTGAGCTTTTTGTTTTCTTATTTCATGTGAAACACATTATACTTAACATCATAGGAGTTCACAATTCAACCGTCTAATATTGAAATAATTAAATGAAAGAAGCAGTTCATAATTGCATTAAACGTATCCTTGAAAAAATGGCACCAATACAAAGTCTAAAATGAAACATTAGTGGAACATACTCAACTAACTCAAACCTATATCTAAGCTAGAATATAATGGGCAAGGGTCCTAGAAAGCAAGAGGGCCTACCAAGTACAGATGAATGCTCCACGTCTGGATAGCTGCAGTGTCGTATCGTATGCTGTAGCATCCTCCTGTGCCTGCACCCAGAAGTATAGAGTTATATGTGATTAGTACACACTTGTACTAAGTATGGGTATATGCAAGCACACACCAAGGACATGCATGATTAACAAGAGCTCCCCTAATGATATGAAATATGGAAAGTGAAGTTAGTGGACTTGCCAAAGTTGGATTAGGAAAGTCAGTGGACTTGTCAAATTTGGATTAGGAAAGTCAGTGGACTTTCCATATTTGGATTAGGAAAGTCATGCTATGAGAGTAACATGCATCATCATACTAATCATTTTACACGAAGCACATAACATATTGCACATATTACATCACGTAGTTTATATCATTCTTTAATATACCATGAGACCTTGTAATGATGGACTAGACATTAGGACTTCCCAAAATAAGGGCTCAACATATGGGACCTCAACTAGGGAGACTTCTTTAACAAACACAGAGTCTGCTTCATTCATTTATGCGTACTTCATTTTAATTATTTCATATACTAGTGCAGCCACAAGTCATATTTAGGACGTTGTTTAAGACTGTAATCGGGTTCGCTGTGCAATGACCAAGAATAACCTTGTGTTATTACTCAAGTCTAGCTCACCTCTTGAATAGCCTATCGTAACACCGTTGGTATCATTCATTTCATTATGTGCACTCGTTGAGGCTTGCCTCATTCTTTCTTTGGGAACTTTAACCATAACTGACGTAGATCATGTGAGCATCATTTTATTTTAATGTGTAATCCCCACACCAAAAAGAGGTGGAATCATCGGCCAAAGTGAACAAACACATGCTAGCGTATATAGGGAATTGAACCCTGCTAGATCTCTATATTGGAAATATAGGTTCAAAGACTAGGAGATATTAAGAGACCCATACCCGACATGACGGATAGTGTCATCTCATGAGAGTTACGTGAGAATCTATCCTTCCCTAAGGAAGGCATAACCACTCATAGCTAGCCTATCGGTGCTCAGTATAAATTTTCATTACATTCAACTCATATATCATGGAAGCTGGCTTCTAGCATGAGGACATCATAGATCATTATATGATTTCTCATCTCATCATTAGTATTAAGTATATGTTAACTTCAATACTTTCATTAGAGTGTTCATAGAGACTGGTCTCTTCATTAGCTTTACAGTCTCATAGGTGATTACATTTCGGTAACATTTACTTAGGCTCATTTGAGATTGCCCTCATCTTTCGCATTAGCTTTTTATAATATTGTGACATTATTCATTAAATTTAACATATTTGCTTTTCATAATTACTTACCCCTTCACGTGAATGTTCATGTCATCATATGCCAATGCACTTGACCAATTAGTGTGTTTCACACTCTTACATGAGCCTTCTAGGGTTACATCATTTTGCCACATACATCTTAGGCTCACTTACTTTTATATGTACGCTAGACTTATGAGTCCACACATACAAGCCATGAGGCTTCATTCATAGTTTGTCTAGGTTATTCATGTTTACGCAAGATTATGTGGTACAAGACTTATTTATCTTGTAGATATGCCAAGATATTGATTTCGATCTTTAGAGGCAGCATTCATTAAATATTTACTTATGTATGACTTATGTGTCAATACGAAATTGGGTAAGGCAACCCGATTTCGAATCCCTTGGACAACACTTAATCTTATTTCAAACTTCATAATTGCATTTGTTAGATTTGGGGGACCCTAGTTCGATCCCCATCAACCCAATAATATTTCCTTTCCTTTTCTCTTCTCCTTTTTCATTTAAGTCAAGGAGGTTGTGGGTTTAATCCCCCACAAGCTCATTATTTTTCTTTTAATTTATATCTTAAGTTTCTCACCTATCCAAGAGGTTGTGGGTTCAATCCCCACTCTCCACATTTATTTTATCCATTATTTTTCTCCTTACTCTCTCATCAATTCAAGAGGTTGGAAGTTCAATCCCCACTCTCCACATTTATTTTCTCCATTATTTTTCTCTTTACTCTCTTGTTTAACCGAGAGGTTATGGGTTCGAATCCCACCCCTCTCATTTCTTTATTTCCGTTTATATCTTGGGTTAGACTTCCCGGGCCTTGATGCTTGGCTTTGACTTGTTGACAATTTGGGCACCTCGACATGAATTTAACTACCTCTGTTTTCATTCCATTCCACCAATAGATATCACACAAGTCATGATACATCTTGGTGGCCCCTGGAAGGATGGAGTATCGGGAGCCATGAGCCTCATCCATGATTTTCTCCCTTAGACCATCCACATCCGATACACATAATCTTCCTTGGTACCTAAGTACCCATCCTTCCCTTGGGAGAAAGATTCATTATTCTTGTTAAGGACCGATTTTTCAACTCCATCAAATAGAGGATCAAGATATTGCTTGGACTTCACATCAACCATTAGAGGTGACTCAGAGTTATAACTGACCATAAAACCACCCATTAAAGATTCTCCTATTCGGACACATAATCAGGCCAACCTATGAACCTCTTTCACCATTTCTTTCTTATCATATCCCACATGAGAAACACTACTCATGGACACTCAGCTAAGTGCATCCGTTACCACATTGGCTTTCCCATGGATGGTAAAGGACACTTATGTGATAATCGTTTAAAAGTTCTAACCATCTTCTTTGTCTTAGATTCAAGTCTTTTTATGTGAATACATATTGAAGACTCCTGTGATCGGTGAACACATCAACATGCACCCCATAGAGATAGTGTCTCCAAATTTTCAATGCAAAAAATACAGCTGCAAGTTCAAGGTCATGAGTTGGATAATTCTTCTCATGAGGCTAGAGTTGCCTAGACGCATACACTATTACTTTGACATATTAAATAAGCACACACCCTAAAACCATTCGAGAGGCATCATAGTAAATCACAAAGCCTTCGGTACCCTCCTGTAGGATCAATAACGAAGCACAAGTGAGTCTATTTTTCCATACTTGGAAACTCTTTTCACACGATTTTAACCATTCGAATTTGGACATTTTTTGGGTTAAGGTAGTTAGTGGAGATGTGATTGACAAAAATACCTCAACAAACCTCCTATAATAACCGGACAACCATAGAAAACTTTGGATGTCGATAGGATTCAAAGGTCTAGGCGAACTCTTGAACACTTCCGTATTTCTTGGATCAAACTATACCCCTTCACTAGAGACAATATGACCAAGAAATGCAACCGATCTCAACCAAAACTCACACTTGCTAAACTTAGCAAAAAGTTAGTTATCCTTGAGAACTTGCAAAACTATCCTGAAGTGTCTTATATTATCATTCTCACTCCTAGAATATATCAAAATGTAATCAGTATACCAAATAAATCACTCCTAGAATATACCAAATAAATCAAGATACTTTCTAAAAAATCAATTGATAAGGTCGATGAACGCCGTCGGGGCATTTTTTAGACCAAATGAATTCACTAGGAACACAAAGTGACCATATCTTGTTTGGAATGCCATTTTTGGAATATGAACCTCCCTCACTCTAAGTTGATGATAATCTGACCTCAAGTCAATCTTCCAAAAGTAGCTCGCTCCTTGGACAAGTAATCAATCCTAGGGAGCGAGTACTTATTCTTTATCTTGATTTTGTTCAATTGATGATAGGCGATAAGCATTTTTAAAGACTCCTCCTTATTTATCACAAACAATACCGGGGCACCCCATAGAGATATGCTTGGTTGAATAAAACCCTTATCTAGAAAATCCTTGAGTTGAGAAATTAGATCTTTCAACTCGGCCAGGGCCATCCGATAAGGAGGGATTGGAATAGTTTGTGTATTCGGCAATAAATTTATGCCAAAGTCAATCTCCCATTTGGGAGGAATTTTGGGAAGGTCATCGGGCAAGACCTCTAGAAATTCCCTCACTACGGGTACCAGCTCTATTGGAGGGTCCTCGGATTCAAGATCCCTAACTATTACTATGTGGTAGAGGCAACCATTTGCAATCAATTTGCAAGATTTTATACCTGAAATGATATTACCCCTAGGATTTGAGTTCCCTCCCTTCCACTAAAAAACGGGGTCATTTGGAAATTGAAATTTGGCTACCCTTGTCCTACAATCAATAGAAGCAAAGCAAGGATGCAACCAATCCATCTACAATATGACATAAAAATCTAGCATATCAAGTTCTATAAAATTAACTAATGTAACTCTATTGGGAATGGAAACAGGACAAACTTTATAGACTCTATTAACCACCACGGAAGCACCCACTGGGGTAGAAACCAAAAAATGTTCGTCTAATATGTTGGGTAGTATATAAAACTTTATGGATACAAGAGAGGTCACAAATTTCAATGTAGATCCCGGTTCTAACAAAGCAAACACATAAAATTAAAGTAATTTTAAAATACCGGTGACCACATTCGCTGATCTCTCCTTATCACTTCGGGATTGGAGAGCATAGATTCGGTTCTTCTTAGGAGCATCCGAATTTGGGGCACTTGCTTGAGCTTGATCATTTACCCTTATTTGGGACTTAACCATAGGGAAATATCTCTTCATATGATCACTCTTGCCACAACCATAGCAATTAAACGTGCCAACTAGGCACTTACCATCATGTCTCTTATCACAATTTGCACAACCTTTCCCCTCTTGGGCCTTTGGAGTAGGCACCTTACTCTTGTTGACCCTTGGAGCATTAGAAGGGCCTTGGTTGGAAAAACTCATTTTGAACCTTGGTTTGTCTTGTACCTCAAACATAGCCTTGGAAGAATTCCCATCTTCGATTCTTACCTTTTTCATCTCCCTACCAACTTGCTTAATCTTTTGATCCTCAATTTGTTTGACATGAAGCATGAGACGAGAGATGTCCATACTAGGAATGAACATAACCGACCTACACTCATTAACCACAAGATCAGATATCCCCATAACAAATTTTTTCATCTTAGCTGTAGAATCTGCAACCATTGTAGGAGCATACTTGGATAGTTGAGAGAACTTCAGGCTATACTCCTTCACGCTCACACCCCCTTGATGAAATTGATGAGTTTTTGCATTTTCCTCTCCCTTAGTTCCAAGGGAAAGAACCTATCACAAAAAGTCGTATTGAATGCTCCCCGATTAATCTAACCTTCTACAAATGGCCTATCATCCTTCCATTATATAAAACTTGATCTACGTCTTTGAGTTGGTAAGCGGCTAGTTCCATGTTTTCTTGAGATGAAACCCCCATAGCATCAAGAACTTTACACTTCATTAATGAAACATTGTGGGTCCTCCTCCAGCTTAGAACCAAAGAAAGTTGGGGGACTCAACCTTGTGAAATTCCTAATCCTTGAAGCGGTAGTGTTAGCATTGGAATTCACTTCCACTCTTGGATCCCTATGAACTTGGGTAGCTAACACTTGAGTCAATCTGTGTATGGCTTACCTTATCTCAATGATAGACATATCCCCTTCTTCAACAAGAACTTTAGGGTTTTGAGGAGCTTGAGGGAAACCGTCTCATTCAAATTTTCCTCTCTGGCCCTTCGAGCATTGTTCCTTCTTGTATTCATTTCCTATAAGCACAATAAAAGGATTAGAAGAAAGGACTAAATTGTGCTAGGACTCTTAAGATTGACTAAGTAATAACAATAGAGTGTGAACATTCCTATGAATCCCATAGTATCTCATTCATAAGCGTAGCGCGCTTCACAATTAAGAATAAGACTCTACATAGATGTGGTTTAGAGAGACATCAATCCTAAGATTTACTTTTGCCTAACTCTAAGATACAAAGTTTGTAACGACGTTAAAGTACACCCTAGTCTTTACCCGTGGTGGCGTCCTTGAAGAGGACTAAGACAAGCCTCTTAGCTTTCGTCATCACATATCATAGGTCAAAAAAGCGGATAAATAAAATTTTTACATGTATACATAATGAGGTTTATATAGACCTCTACATAGGAAGCATACATAGGCTTCTCACTTAGCATTTAATAACAACATAGTCTTACAAGTCGTCTTACATATAACCATCTAAAGAATGAATCACAATACTTTGGACATAAACCTTAGTCTATTACAATTTACCCATATAGGCCACAATAAAGTCTCAACATGAGAATGGAATAATTGTATAAAAACATAGACAAAACTAATAAGGATTGATGAGTGGTTCTATCCTCGGAACTCATGAGGACTAACCAATTGAATTAGGGAAGATCCAAGTTTTTTTCTTCAATGACCACGAATATCCTCAGTGGTCCGAACCTAAAATGTTCTGGGAAAAGGGGAGAAATATGGGATAGTTCAAAACACATGTATTAAGTATGACTCCTATGCACAAAAGTCATCAATGCATGAGAAAAGGACAATTTAGTCAAAACCATGCTTTCTATCAATTTAGATTTACATGAATATATAAGAAGCATAATAACTCAATTCAACATAAAAGCAACACAACATGTAGAACACCCACGTAATACTTGTGCAATACCAAAGATAGAACCCCATTATATCATACAAGACTAAGTATCACATTAAGTAACCCACTTGTACTTACAACATATCTTCATAACATGCTTATACATCAATACCTACTCATAGCATATTAACATAACCATAACCATAATCATAATCATAATCATATAAGAACACTACCAGAATCATCTCTTAGGATCTCACATGTGCAATGAGTAAGAGAAGTCCCATACCCTCCCTCACCCTATGTAGTAGACTTCAAGAAAACCCTAATAAGAGTTCACATGCATACTTATTCATTAACATTACAATAGGGAAAGGAGTGGAATAACCGACATGAGACCATGTGAGCGACATGAAAGTCGTTGTTCTACTCCCATACTGAAAAGAGACGTTTAAAACTTGCCTAAGGTGCAATTATTCGTACATACCTATCTAGGTTGATCCACTAAGTTAGAGTTCTATGTGGGCACACAGTTAAAGGTCAAGGAGATTGTTTCTAGAAACCTTGATGTACTAACGTAGAGGATTCCATCTCATGAGACAACACATAATTAGGGAATCCGGACTTAGTAACGTGAGGAAAGCAATGTGGGAGGCCGGACTTCCTAAATGTGAGACCTCTATCTCATATACATGCCCTTTCGGTGCTAAGAAATTATTCCCTTAAGAAATACTTCACATTAGTCTCTTTTAGACCTTTTATTAAACATATTATAATAATAGATCATAAGTGATCACAAGTGAGAACTATCCTTTCACTTTAGACACAATATTATAATCATGAGAAGCTATATTCAATCATATAATGATCACATCATGACATAATTACATACTTCATATCCAACTCATAGATTAGGGTTAGGGATGAGGGATCCATGTCACCAACATCACAACAACACAATTAGCGATAGCATCATTATCACATAAATTGATTTCACCTTGCATAATTGAGATCAAAGGAGAACCAAGATCATACCTCATTGCCCTTTATGGGAATTCATTCATACTTCAATACCCAAGAACTCACAACCAAAATATGAAATAGGGAAATTCATGAAGTATTAACATAATTAAAATCAAAGAAAATAAGTGACATGTTCATCACCCTCAACAATTTACCTTGATTAATCCAAGAAATTAGGGATTTGGGGGAAAGACACAGGTCAAGGAAAAACTCATGGGAATTTATCAATTTACAATCAATTCCTACATAAAAAACATTAATTAATCATAATTCATCACAATTAACTCACAATTTCATTTTAGAAAGAAGACCCATGTAAGGAGAAAAACCCTTGTTTTGGGGGATCTAGAAATCATCTTTTGAAGGAACTCTTGGGGGAAAGGAATCCCAAGAGTAAAAAAAACCATACCTTAATAAAGATTAATCAACGAAATTTATTTGAAAAACTTGAAGGCTTGATCTTCTTCTTGGAACTCTATTGGTCTTTAATGGAGTTTTGGAGGAAGAGAGAGAATTTGGGGAAGAGAGAGATTTTTGAGTTCAACTTGTGGGACTTGGTTTGAGTGATAAAATTGACCTAAAACTGAACCGAAGACATTATATATTGACCCTTTAAATTACCCAAAAGACCCGTCACTTAAACGGGTTTATTTTTGAAGTTAAAACACCCAAAATAGGACTTTTACGATGTCTGGAAAGTAGGTGCGCGTTGCGAGGCCAATTCCCCAATTTATTTTCAAATTTTGATCTGAGGCAGTAGGGTTCGTGTCATTCCCGCATAGTGAGGACAAATTCAGATTCCCACGTGATTTCTGCGTGACGCGCAACAACCACCAAAATCTGCCTATGCGCAAGCTGCCTTAGTAGCTTGCTCGCCCAACTTCGGGTCCTCCCCAAGGAGGTCCTTAGAGTGTCGTGATTGTAAATTTTGACCATATATACTAAATTATGCCTATTGAATGTGTTTGTACAAGTTTTGGACTTCATATGACCCTGCAAAACCGTCACCAAACTTATGGACGTCAACTAGTTTAATTCGCTAGTTTCTGGACGTTAAGGTTTTTTTCAATCCTATGGATCTAATACTTCTCAAACAAGTTATTTAAACTATTTTAGATAGAAAATCATCATGATACAACATATGAGGATCAAGTATTGGTCATGAAAATTACGGGGTGTTGCACACCCAACATGGCATAAGTTGCCTCACGATGTGTGCACTCCACAAGATCCACTGCCTCAACCCGAATTTTGAAAATAAAATCTGAAATTAGTCTCGGGATGTGATTCCACTTCCCAAATTCGTTGAAATTGTATTTTAAGCATTTTGACTTCACAAAAAGACCCAATTAAGTGAGGGGGTCTTTTGGTAATTTAGGGGGTGATTATATATAGACTAAGGGCCTGTTTTATGTAATTTTTCACTCACCTATACCAAATTCCCAAAACAAAATCTAAAAGCTCTAATCTCTCTCTACTTTCTCTCTCCCGAAATGCTTCATTAAAGGAAGAACATAGGTTGAAGAAGAAGATCAATTTCTTTAAGATTTAACTTCAATGAGTTCATGATGAACCCTATTTCCCCTATTTCTAGGTTGTGAATTTAAGTTAATTGGGATAGTGATGATGCAATTGACCTAGTTTTGTATTAATTACTATTGAATAATGTTACTGCAACTATTATTGGGAGAAATTAGCTTGTTGATGGTAAGACCATAATGATGGATTTTGAAGGAGATTTGGTTATTTACTTGTTATTCTAAACCTTTATTTCAATTTTGATTACTTGTGTTTAGAGATGAAGTTATATTGAAGTATACCCTATAATGAGATTGATTAGGGTTGATATGATGTTGAATTGAAATGTCTTTATTATGTGATTGTGAGATTATGCTTAAGATCTAATAATATAAGGTTAGTTATGAAGTACCTATGTGCCTTACTATGATATGATAATGCTAATGTGCTAATCTCACATGAAATGGTCGTAAAGAAAGGTGTTCTCATGCAATTCCTATTGAGCTATGATGATGACTATATAAGGGATACACCCTGTGGCCTAAACTAAGCTATGATGATTAATAAAGGATTAAAGACATTTCAAAAAGGTACTCAGCTTAGCACCGAGTGAACTTGACAATGAGAGGTGTTGGCTTCCCGTGGAGGAAGATTCACCCTATAGTTTCATATGAGGTGTTGACTCCCCTATGAGGGGCACTCACCCTATGGATTCTCATGAGATGAGGGCTCCAATGCCAATAAGCATGTAGAGGGTTCAATACATATCTTCTAATTATTAAACTATGTTGCCACCATAGAATACTAGCTAGTGGATCCACCTTAGATGCTAGGTACATGTCTGGACTAGGGGGTCTGCTGGCTTGACTGTACAAGCCAATTAATAACTCGTCAGTGGGACCATGGCCCGTGGATGGCACAATGATCTACCACGCTGGCTGAATGTGAACCACGAGAAGGTTGACGGACTGTAGTCCCTTTCACGGTCCGTAAACCCCTCATTTGTTCACCAAATTTTCTATTGTTCAATATGCTAGGTTCCTGAGGTGTTACAAGATGCATCATATAACTTTTCCTATTCTTATTAATTTCTCTTTTGAATGCAAATAAATAGACAACTAATTGTATAGAATTCATAAATTGCACGTGGTCGGTGAAGTTTATTTCCATTTTTTATTTTGGACCTTACACATACATTAAGAATTTTCTTCATTTTCTCGTAATTTTATGAATTGGTAGCAAAAATTATTGTGTACTCATTGAAAGTAGATTTTTTTCTTCAAATATTAATCACGAGCATTTTTAGTTTTTTTACTTACAAAAAACCAATTGCTAAATATAATACCTTAATTTAACTAAAATAGTAAAATTCAAAAAGTCTATATACTTAGAAAAAGATATATAGAAAATATGCATAAATTGGTCAGCTTTCAGACTGATGGAAAAAATGATTGAGTTTATTGTTTGGTAAGAATTATAAGAAATAATTAATTTTGATCAAAATTTTAGGATTAATTTGTCATATATATTATCGGGATAAATATTTAAACTATGAAATACTCCACTGGCTAACAATAGTTGTACACTTTTTATTTGTCAAACACCATTACAAATAATAAATAATATGTGTAATTTCTATTGTGCCCAATAATAGTAATCTTTGGCACTTGTGAGGCTTATTGTCTTTGAAATTTGTCTTGGTTCCTTGTGATAGGTCCTATGTTTCCTGTAGTAAGATAAAGTATGTTTTCCATGGCGATGCATAATTTGGATTCATCAATATTTCCAAATTCAAATGCAGATGTGAATGGACATGCGCCAGTTTTGGATGTAAATGTAAAGACATTATTTAGATCCAAAATTTAATGCATATGCAGATACACAGGTAGATAAGGATTTGAATACGATGCAAATTTTGAGTTGATCTTCTTGGAAGCCATCTCATGAACTTTGATATTCAAAGAGAAAATATTAGAGGTAAATATTGTCTCACTACTCATGCAAATTTGTAAGATTCTAAAGTTTCAATCCCGAGATACAACAAATAGGAAAGGAAAATAACAAACAACAATATTTTTATTTGAATTTATGCGAAGATTACAATCTTTAGAAAATCCTTAAAAAAAGATAAGCAATCCCCTGATTCTTTTGTTCGATGATATTCTTAATTTGATGGAATACTTGCGACTCGAGTTTTGGGGAGAATGCTTCTTTGTAGTTGCGGCTCAACACATAGAGCGAAGACTTATTTGTATGTAGAAGACATGTTGATCACAACCGAAGAGCAAGGATTCTCTACTATGTGGCTTCTTCTTTTTCTTCTTTCGTTTGGTCTTATAGAAGATCTCTTTATATGGGCTTGTGCTAGGGTATTAGGTTTATTTTTGCCCAACCAATTTTTGTACTTGGGCTTGAAGAACATGAGTTGGGCTCGTCTTGTCAGCTTAATTGACTGACGCAAATGTGATTTTTACTTTCTTTAAGTCATATATTTTTACTAAAAGGACATTTTCTTTAAAGTGTGATTTCATGCTCTTTATGGAGATAACCTCATAACCAATTATAAGAAACTACTTACAAGTCGACATACACATATAGAAGACATATTTCAAGCAATCTACAATATAGAATTAGCATCACTTCAAACCATATAAGCATATAACCCTACTACCAAAGGTTATCCTAAGACAAACTTAAGTAATATAAGAAGAGACTGTCAACACACCCTCTTCACATACACCTAAGCAATCCTTAAGACTACCTTAAGTAAGATTATTCCCTTTTCCATTACTTAGACTCTCTACCCAAGGTTACTCGAAGAATTAACTAAGTATTACATGAAGAGACCTCCCATACACCCTCTTGAAGCGTACCTAAGAAATCCTCAAAGCTACCCTAGATAGGGAGATCCTTTGTCATTAAGACATTTAAGAAAAATTAATCATCTAGAAGACTTCACATAATGTTCTTGGAGAAGACATAAGGAAACCACATCCTAGCATTTTCAAAACCTACTCGTTCCATGTATAGATGGAGTCTCATTCCACTACCTACACGTTGTAGAACTTCTCCAACACTAGAATGCATCCCACAGGATGAGAATAGGCATTAACCTACACAGAACACACTAGCTAGGCACGGAATCCGGAGTCTACCCTACTCCAATGGAGGGTATTCTACTTGCCAAGGGTAGAACTAGGATACATCCCATGTAGGGACATTTTTAAGGAATATCAAGGGTTTCTTTGAGCAATAGCCTCATGCTCAATTAGAGCCACTAACAAAAGCATATTGTCTTGGTGCTAGCCATGTTCTCATAGAGTAAGTTCAATAACATAAGAATCATATCAAAAGGTGCCATATTTTAGTCATTAACAAAACATAATACTCCTAACAAATATAGGTCAACTAGGGCTTCCAGTCAATGGTCAATAACAATAGCTCAATCAATTTCCTAGATATGGTTTTATGCTTTTCCAGCCAACCTATCCCTAATTTCCTAGATATGGTTTCAGACTTGACGGCCGTCGTTGGTGTCTCAGAGGTCGCAGACAAGCCTACATACATCATCTTTACTTCATCTAGGTTAATTTTTGCAGGAAATTTGAACTTTTTGTTATTTAACATTTGTATAAGACAATATACTTAAACTCATAAATGTTCACTATCAACCATCTAACATTAAGATCATCAAATGAAAGAAATAGTTTAATACTGCATTAAGTGTATACTTGCCAAAATGGCACCAATACAAAGTCTGAAATGAAATGGGAAATGAAACACTAGTGGAACATCCTCCACTAGCTAAAGCCTACATCTAAGCTAGACAATAACAGTCGACAACATTGAAAGAATGAGCCTATCAAGTCCAGATTAAAGCTCCACGGTCGGATAGCAGCAATGTTGTACCGTAAGATCTAACGTCTCATATGCCTGCACCTAAAAGTAGATAATTGTATGGAATCAGTACACACTTGTACTAAGTATGGGTATATGGAAGAACATACCAAGGACATGCATGAGTAAGAATGGCTCTTTCCTAACAACACGAATTATGGAAGGTTAAGTCAATGGACTTGCGTAATTTGGATTAGGAAAGTCAATGGACCTGCCGAATTTGGATTTGGAAAGTCATGTCATGAGTGTAACATGCATCATCAAACTTATCCTTTTGCAAACAGGACATAACATATTTCACATATCATAGTACGTAGTTCATATCATTCTTTCATATTCCATGAGACCTTGGGATCATGGACTTGACGTTAGGACTTCCCAAAATGAGGGCTTAACATATGGGACCTCAACTAGGGAGCCTTCTTTAGCAAACACAGAGTCGGCTTCATTCATTCATACGTACTTCATTTTTCATTCTTTGATATACTAGTGCAATCACCAGTCATACATAGGATGTAGTTTAAGACTCTCATTGGGTTTGCTATGCAATGACCAAAAATAACCTAACGTCATTAATTAAGTCTAGCTAAAATCTTGATTATCCTATCCGTACACATTTGGTATCGTTCATTTAAATATGTGATTATTCGAGGCTGGCCTCATTCTTTTTTGGGAACTTTAACCTTAACAAACATAGATCATGTGAGCATCATGAAATCCAGTGTTTCCCTTGCATGGGAAAGAGGTGAAATCAGTGCCCAAAGTGACCCAAAACATGCTAGCATACATGGGAATTGAACTCCGCTAGAT
This sequence comes from Solanum pennellii, assembly GCF_001406875.1. Classification (NCBI taxonomy): domain Eukaryota; kingdom Viridiplantae; phylum Streptophyta; class Magnoliopsida; order Solanales; family Solanaceae; genus Solanum; species Solanum pennellii. The sequence continues at coordinate 48,704,502 of NC_028641.1, read as the reverse complement.
CCCTATATTGACAGTATAGGTTCGAAGATTAAGAGATATAAGGAGACGCATACCCGGAATGCCGGACAGTCTCATCTTGTGAGAGGTCGTGAACCTCCGTCCTTCCCGAACGAAGGCATCACCGCTCATAGATAGCCTATCGGTGCTCAGTATAAAGTTCCATTACATTCAACTCATACATCATGGAAGTTGGCTTCTAGCATGAGGACATCATAGCCCATTAGATGATTTCTTATCTCATCATCAGTATTAAGTATGCATTAACTTCAATACTTTCATTAGAGTGTTCATAGAGACTAGTCTCTTCATTAACTTTACACTATCGTAGGTGAGTACGTTTTGGTAACATTTACTTAGGCTCATTTGATATTGCTCTCATCTTTGACATTAGCCTCTTATCATGTTGTCACCACATTCATTAACTTTAGCACATTTTCTCTTCATAATTACTCACCCCTTTACATGAATATTTATTTCATCGTATGCCAATGCACTTGGCCATTTAATGTGTTTCACACTCTTACTTTATCCTTCTGTGTTTACATCATTTCATCACATACATCTTAGTTTCACTTATTTTTAAACGTATGCTTGACTTATGAGTCCACACATACAAGCCATGAGACTTCATTCATAGTTTGTCTAAGTGATTCATGTGTACCCAAGATTATGTGGTACAAGACTTATGCATCTTGGAGATATACGAAAATATTGATTTTTATCTTTAGAGGCAGCATTAATATAACATTTATTCACATATGACTTATGTGTAAATAAGGAATTTGGTCAAGGGAACCCGACATCGAACCCCTTGGACAACACTTAAGTATTTTTTTCCACCTAATTTTTCTTTTACATTTCGGCTTGGGGAACCCGATTTCGAATCCCCTCAATAACATTATTTTCCTTTCTTTTTCCCTTCCCTCTCTTCACCTTAGGTGTTTAGGCACTAGGGGATCCAGGATCGAACCCCCATAGCAACATTCATTTATTTCTCCTTTTTTTTGTAAGTTCTTCCTTGTTGGCAGAGAGGAGGTGGGTTCGAATCCCACTCCTCTCATTATTTTTATTAACTATATCTTTATCTCCTCCTTCATCCAAGAGGTGGTGGGTTTGAATCCCACACCTCTCATTATTTTATTGTTTTATATTTTCCCTTTGCTATCTTGTTTGGCCGAGAGGTTGTGGGTTCGAATCCCACACCTCTCATTTTTTTAATTTTCTTTTTCAGCTTTCATGTTGTGAGGTCTTGGGGTCAATCCCTAGTGACCTCATATGTTTTGATTTATTTTCAAACTTCTCCTAAATTCAAGAATCTGGCCGAAACTCCATCACCAAGTGCTGGAAATTTGATTCAAGTCTCTAGCGTTTACTTAAAACCATTCATGCGTTCGTTTTGTGGTATTTTCATAATTTGTTTAACGCGTTTTTAGGTGTAGATTCATTGTTGTTTTAACTAATATTTTTCCACATAAGATCAGCCACGTTACACTTCATTTAAACATAACAAATTTCACATCTTATGCACATTAATTCCAATAATTAATCTAGCCATTTTAAGGCTTCGAAACCGAGAACAACAACATACATTTTACACACTGCACAACATCATTTTCGGTTGACATCTTTGAACATGCTTGCAATTTCCAAACACAAAATCACAAAAAAAATCATACTTCACACTTAGCTACAAGAAATTATAAAAAAACATTATTTCTAACCTAATTTAGATTTAAATAGGAAGGAGACTAGGGACAAGGAATTCGACAATAGAGGGGACAACCCTAGTTTCATACGTTGAATTCGTAGAAAGAAATTTCTCTGGAATAAAAGTATTCCAGGAGAGAAAACCCATACCTGGTCCTAGCTTTCACCACCTTCAAAGTTCTTCCCAAATCTTCCACTAAACCATCAACACGATCCCATCGAGAAGATTGTGTAAATTTTTCGTTTCTTAAGTCAGCTTGCTTTTTTGTATGTTTTTTTTGGTAAGTTCTTTAAGTGTAGAGAACTTTTTGGTTGTTTTCTGATCTTTTGTTTTCTGTTTTTGCAGCAAAAAAGAAAGTGAAACGAGAGAGAGAGAGAGAGAGATAGGCGTGAGAGAGAGTGCTGTGAGATAAAGTCCCTTAGAACTAGGACTAGTTAGAAAGACTTAGTAAAATTAATTAATAATTAATAAATAATAATTAAAAATCTGATTTTGTTATAGAACTATAGAATAAGAAGAAGAAACTAGAGAGAAAAGAAGAGAAGACTTGTTATTTCTCTTGATGAATGAATTTACAATGAAGAGGAGCACTCTATTTATAGGAGAAATCTAACTTGGTCCCCAAGTAGGAGGACTCTTTAATCATATCCTAAAAAGGACTCCACATGATAGACATTCACTATAATACAAATACTTTATAACACTCCCCCTGAATGTCTAATTCATAGATGATGTGCCTCGTCAAAAACCTTACTAAAAAAAACATTAAGAAAAGAAAAACTCTAGTAAAGGAAAAGAGTACACATATCTATTAATACGCATCTAGGCTGCCTCATTAAAAACCTTACAAGGAAAACCCAGTGGGACAAAACCTCGTAAGGGAAAAAGAGTACAGCGCGTATTCACTCCCCCTAATGAGAACATTAATCCAGAGACTTGAATCTTCGCATTCCAAGCTTGTGCACCATCTTCTTGAAAGTTGCAGTTGGTAGAGACTTGGTAAATAGATCAGCCACATTGTCACTTGAACGAATCTGTTGCACATTTATATCACCATTCTTTTGAAGTTCATGTGTATAGAAAAGCTTCGGTGAAATGTGCTTTGTTCTATCTCCTTTTATGAATCCTCCCTTAAGTTGTGCTATGCATGCTGCATTATCTTCATATAAAGTGGTGGGTACTTTATCACATTTCAAACCACATTTCTCTCGAATGAGATGTATCATAGACCTTAACCACACACATTCTCTACTTGCTTCATGAATAGCTATTATTTCAGCATGATTAGATGAAGTGGCTACGATGGACTGCTTTGTAGATCTCCAAGATATAGCAGTCCCCCCACATATAAACACATAGCCTGTTTGGGATCGAGCTTTGTGTGGATCAGATAAATATCCTGCATCAGCATAACCAACAAGATTTGGGCTACAATTAACAGAATAAAATAAGCCCATATCAGTTGTCCCTTTAAGATATCGCAAAATGTGTTTGATCCCATTCCAATGTCTCCTAGTAGGAGCAGAACTATACCTTGCTAACAAGTTAACAGCAAAAGCTATATCAGGCCTTGTAGTATTAGCAAGATACATTAGTGCACCAATTGCACTAAGATATGGTACTTCAGAACCAAGAATTTCTTCATCCTTTTCTTGAGGTCGGAATGGATCCTTATTCACATCAAGTGAACGAACAACCATCGGAGTACTTAATGGATGCGCTTCATCCATACAGAATCTTTTCAACACTTTTTCTGTGTAGGCAGATTGATGAACAAAAATACCATTTGTCAAATGCTCAATTTGCAAACCAAGACATAATTTTGTCCTTCCCAGATCTTTCATCTCAAATTCATTCTTTAAATAATCAATTGCCTTTTGAAGCTCTATTGGAGTTCCAATAAGATTTATGTCATCAACATAAATAGCAAGTACAACAAATTCCGATATTGTTTTCTTTATAAAGACACATGGACAAATTGCATCATTTGTATAACCTTCCTTAATTAAATACTCACTAAGACGGTTATACCACATGCGCCCAGATTGCTTCAAACCATATAATGATCTTTGCAATTTAATTGAATACATTTCTCGAGATTTTGAATTACATGATTTAGGCATCGCAAATCCTTCAGGAATTTTCATGTATATCTCATTATCAAGTGATCCATAAAGGTAGGCTGTAACCACATCCATCAAATGCATTTCAAGTTGCTCATGGACTGTGAAACTAATGAGATAACGCAATGTTATTGCATCCATAACGGGTGAGTATGTCTCTTCATAGTCGACGCCAGGCCTTTGAGAAAATCCTTGTGCCACAAGGCGTGCTTTATACCTTTGTATTTCATTTTTCTCATTTCTTTTTCGCACAAAAATCCATTTGTAACCAACAGGTTTAATACCATTAGGTGTTTGAACTATAGGTCCAAAAACTTCACGCTTGGCAAGTGAATTCAACTCTGATTGAATTGCTTCTTGCCATTTTGGCCAATCATTTCGTTGTCGACATTCTATAACAGATTGAGGTTCATGATCCTCATTATCTTGCATGATATTTGTTGCAACATTATATGCAAAGACATAATCAACCACTATTTCTGATCGATTCATATTAGTTTCAACATCTCTTAAATTTATGGATAGTTCATTATTTCCTTGAGTTTCAAGTTCATTGATTCTTTCATGAATATCAGACTTATTCAAATTTTGAACTTCCATATGAGATTCTTTCATAGTGTCATCTTGACATTTAATCTTTCTTTTTCTAGGATTTTGATCCTTAGACCCCAATGGTCTACCACGCTTTAGGTGTGTTTTTGACTCATTAGCTATGACACTAGTGGATGGTCCTTTAGGGACATCAATTCGAATTGGGACATTCTCTGCAGGAATATGTGATTTAGTAATCCTTTTCAAATCTGTAAATGCGTCTGGCATTTGATTTGCAATTTTCTGCAGATGAATAATCTTTTGTACTTCTTGTTCGCAAGTAGAAGAATATGGATCAAGATGAGACAATGATAAATTTTTCCACAAAATTTCTCGTTTTATTTCACTATTCTCTCCCCCTAATTTTGGGAAAACTGTCTCATCAAACCGACAATCTGCAAATCTAGCAGTAAACATGTCTCCAGTCAATGGTTCAAGATAGCGAATAATGGAGGGTGACTCAAACCCAACATATATTCCTAACCTTCTTTGAGAGCCCATCTTAGTGCGGTTTGGTGGTGCCACAGGCACATGTACAGCACTTCCAAAAATTCTTAGATGGGATATATTAGGTTCTTGACCCATAACCAATTGCAATGGAGAAACCTTATGATAACTTGTCGGTCTGAGACGAATAAGTGTTGCAGCATGCAAAATTGCATGTCCCCACACAGAAGTGGGCAACTTAGTTTTCATAAGCAATGGTCTTGCTATTAATTGCAAACGTTTAATTAATGACTCAGCGAGACCATTCTGAGTATGAACATGAGCAACGGAGTGTTCAACTCTTATCCCAATTGCTAAACAATAATCATTAAATGATTGGGATGAAAACTCTGCAGCATTATCAAGACGAATGGACTTAATCTGATTATCAGGAAAGTGTGCCCTTAACCTTATTATTTGTGCCAATAATTTTGCAAATGCCAAGTTACGAGATGACAATAGGCACACATGAGACCATCTAGAAGAAGCATCTATTAGAACCATAAAATATCTAAATGACCCACTAGGTGGGTGAATAGGTCCACAAATATCCCCATGTATACGTTCCAAGAACGCAGGGGACTCAATCTTAACTTTCATTGGTGATGGTCTCACAATTAACTTGCCTTGATAACAAGCAGTACAAGAAAATTCACCATTTAAAAGAACTTTTAGGTCTTTTAGTGGATGTCCATTCGAATTTTCTATAATTCGTCTCATCATTATTGACCCAGGATGTCCTAGACGATCATGCCAAAGTACAAATGTATTGGAATCAGTAAACTTCTTATTTACTATAAAATGTGCCTCAATTGCACTAATTTTTGTCCAATACAAGCCAGAAGATAAAGCATGGAACTTTTCTATAACACATGTCTGCCCAGAGACATACTTGGTGATACCAAGATATTCAAGATTTATTTCATCCATTGATTGGATATGATAACCATTTTCACGGATATCTTTAAAACTCAACAAGTTTCTCTTAGATTTTGGAGAAAACATAGCATTATTAATGATGAGTTTAGTTCCCTTGGGCAAAATTACAATGGCTCTTCCAAAGCCCTCAATCATATTAGTACTACCAAAAATTGTAGTAACATTTATTTTTCCCATACTTAAATGAGAAAAATATTTCTTATTTTTGAATATCGTATGTGTTGTACCAGAATCAATCAAACAAATATCTTCATATTTCGATAATATGTTCTTAGAATTATCCATATCTTCACATGAAATGACATACACAAAATAAATATATATTAAATATTAGTGTTGTCAAAAGGGTACAATATATTCAAAAGAATAAATTAATAATTAAATATTAGAAATTGAGCCTTAATTTATTGTTTCCTCTAAGTCAAAAACGAGTTGTTAGGAAAATAAAATAAAATCATTATTTAATCCTAGTTAATAACAGACTGCATGTTTTTAACATTAGATCAAATTAAAGACCTAATATAATACAAACACATGATAAATCCTAGTTAATATCAGAATTTATGTTTTTAACATTAGACCAAGTTAAAGACCTAATATAATACAAACACGTGATAAAGTTTAGTATTTGACTAACTCTATCATATTAGAATCATATAAATAAATCAATGAAAAATATATATTATTTTATTAAGAATTAAGGAACAAGCTAATGAACGACTAAACTAATTTAAAATACTAATACTCATGCAAACAACTATCATTACATGAAATTTATTAATAAATACAACAAAAAAAAATATCACTCTTCCATGTTCACAGAACCATCACCAATTAAGTGATCTATTTTTCCTTCAGGATGTGCGAAGAAATCTGCTACATCCAAGTGCGTGATGTCAACTTGATTTTCAGAGATAAAATTTGCCTCAGGATTTTTCTCTTTCTTCTTTAGTGATTCTTGATAAAGCTCAACCAAGTGTTTGGGAGTACGACAATCACGTGCATAATGACCTCTTCCACCACATCGAAAACAACCTTCCCTAGTTGCTTCACGTTTCTCATCCTTTCTTTTTTCCTTTTTATTTGATGAATGATTAATGCCAAGATTAGAATTACGTTCTTGACCATAATCACGACCACGTCCACGTCCACGACCACGTCCACGTCCACGATTAGGACCGCGACCTTTTCCACGCCTAGCATGGTGGGCGTACGCCTCATTCACTTCAGGAAGTGGTTCAGATCCAGTAGGTCGATTCTCATGATTTTTCAATAATAAATCATTATTTTGCTCGGCCACAAGAAGATGAGAAATTAGTTCAGAATACTTTTTGAAACCTTTCTCTCGATATTGTTGCTGCAAGAGCACATTCGAGGCATGGAAAGTGGAGAATGTCTTTTCCATCATATCAATCTCACTAACCGTTTCTCCACATAATTTCAATTGAGAAGTGATTCTGAACATGGCAGAATTATACTCATGTATAGACTTAAAGTCTTGTAGCCTTAGATGCATCCAATCATATCGTGCCTTTGGATGTATGACCATCTTCAAGTGGTCAAATCTTTCTTTTAGGTTTTTCCACAAAACAAGTGGATCCTTAACTGTCAGATATTCGATTTTCAGAATCTCGTCAAGATGATGACGCAAGAATATCATTGCTCGTGCACAGTTTTGATTTGATGCCTTATTTTCTTCTTTTATGGTGTCTCAAAGACCCATTGCATCAAGGTGGATATCAGCATCCAACACCCATGAGAGGTAGTTCCTGCCCGAACTTTGGAGGGCAGTGAACTCTAGTTTTGTAAGATTGGCCATTAAAATTAAAAACAAAAGAATAAATAATACCTTTATTAATTCTTCAAATCTAACCTTCACTTTTGAGAAATTAGAGTCTCGTGCTGATAACGTGTTATAGAACTATAAAATAAGAAGAAGAAACTAGAGAGAAAAGAAGAGAGGACTTGTTATTTCTCTTGATGAATGAATTTACAATGAAGAGGAGCACTCTATTTATAGGAGAAATCTAACTTGGTCCCCAAGTAGGAGGACTCTTTAATCATATCCTAAAAAGGACTCCACATGATAGACATTCACTATAATACAAATACTTTATAACAGATTTAATTTTTTAATCAGCCATTTATTATTAATTTATTTAATTAATCTTCCAAATTAATCAAAATAAATTAAATCATTGCTCCCAACTAGGTTCGAACCCCGATGGAGCAAGATTTTGCTTAATGGGCAATTTTGGTGCTCTCTTCCCAAATTGCCCCTCAACTATATTAATAAAATAACTAATTATATATTTAGGGTAATTACAATACTATGCTTAGCCTGGAAAAAGACCATTTTACCCCTAGACCCTCCAAACTTAAGATTTCCCCTTTTTAAGTCCAGTAAAGACTCATCAAGGCAAATTTTCATATTCGGGAGCCCTACATGGTTGGACCCAACTTTTCCATGCTCAAACAACTCCTCAAGTTAGTTGGTTTGGCTTTAGCAAGGGTTCTGAGGTCTGGTTTTACGCGTATCAATCCGTGTGAACCATGGTCTAATCATAGGCATTCTTGACACATTAAGCATTCCTTATCTTATCCATTTTCAGGATTGTTACAACACCATTGACACACGAAGAATACCATTACGGCTTTCAAATTCAAGGATATCATAACCTTCTTTCTATATTGAATGTTACACATTATTGACCCTCTTTACATGTTCAGAGTCATTTACTAGTCTTCTTTAGAAGGGTACCATTTTAGGTCTACCAGTCCTAGACATTCATTCAACATTTATTCATACAAATACATGACAAAGGTACTTAAGCATTTTAGTCAAGTGTTCACATTCACACACATGCATGTATCAAGTAGTGGGACATAGTTCTACCAATCAGGACACATCATCATCACTTTATCACATATTCAATAACATTCAAGCATCCTATAGGGACAACGAAGTCAACCTAGCCATATTCAGTAAGAACACATACAGACTTCACCATAGTCCATCATATCCACATATAACCAATTACAAGAAATCATGCTTCAATTTCACACATACACATATATGACATAATCCTTCACATAGATAGCATAAATAATCTATAACAACGTAATCATCAAAATTCATAAAGTAATGCTGACAAGGCCATGTTCTTTACAATTATAAAACATAAACACTGCCATCATAACTTGACCGTACCAATTAAAAAAAATCAATACCTATACTACACAATATAAGGATATTAGGTCATCTTACCATCATTCCATCATCAACACCAACAATCCTTAGCCATTCCAACCAATTCAATTCACAAAGCTCTTACCAATATCCATAAAATGTTCCAAACCAATACTCAAATCATACGATGATACAACAAGATACAATATGAAAAATCATCAAAATAAGGCAGATTTATACAATACTTTCATGATCTTTACATAATTCAATAGCCCAATTGAATATACACAAGAACTCATCAACATCAAGTCATGATCAATTCACCCATACTATTTAAAAATTAGGATTTCATGAATTGCATGGGTTCATAGGAATTTTGATCTAAAATCATTCAATTAACATTAATTATATAATAAATCATTAATTCAAATAATTTTTGTCGCGACCAAAGTCTAGACCCTAGATGAGACCAGCGTTGTTGACCTCGTAGAGATCGCTGACTATTGTTAAAACACATGCATGAAAAATATGTAATTCATGACTAAGGATAGATTGCATCTGGATAAGTAGGTTTCTCTTTGAACATTCAATAGTGAATAGATATCGGATATACTCGATCAATAGATAGATTTGATATCTTTGAACCGTCGAGCTTTGATATATATCTAGAAATATAAGTCACACAATCAACTCTTGAAGTGTTATTTGTTCTCATTGCTTTGTTCGTTTCATCCATGAACATGTCTTGGTTTATATATCCGTAGAGAACTAGCCGTACCAAAATTCTCCTTAAAGCGACTTACACTTCACACTTACGTAGGTGACTCATAAATGTGTTATTGGAACAATGACTTGTCCTCGACCATAGTTCCATTCCATGGAACATCTCAAAAACTCCCTCTATATTTAGGCCTTTTGTAAGTGGATCTAACACATTATCCTTTGACTTCACGTAGTCAATTATGATATTTCAACTAGAGATTAGTTCTCTCAATATATTATGCATACATCATATATGACAAGATTTTCCGTTTTACATCATTCTCAATGCCCTACCTATTGCAAATAAACTCTCATAGTATGCATACTGGAGCTAACGATTTGGGCTAAGAACCGTTCAAGAAATGTTAGAGTCATTCAACTTCATTGCTAGCCTTATTTGGAGTGATAGAATCAGATTTCGTATTAGATTGAGAAGTACATTTATGTTTGGATGATTTCGAAGAGACTGGTCCTCCACAAAGAGTAAGTACATATCCACTCGTGTATATTACTTCATTTGACTTGGTTATTCAATTTGCATATCCATAGGAAAACCTTAATGTCGCCTACGTGGCGCAATTACAATCTAGAAAACCCTTTTAATTTAAATTATTCTAAGAAATTACCTCCCTTTACAAATCCCCACATCGAAGGCCACTTCCACCCAAAAAAACTTAACTCTTTGGCGTTGTTTGGCCCCCCAAAAATCACGCCGACTCAACAACACGACTTATCTGCAGAAGGTCTCCTCTTAACAGTTTGAAACAACCAATGGTTACGCCTCCTCCGAAACATGGCCTCAATTCTATGGGTGTCAACCTCATTCAAATCTACTGAATGGTCTATAAAATGCCTTGTCTTGAAACCTTCGTTACACCCATTCTCCATAACTTGTTCTTTCTTTCCTCTTTAAGTCACAATTATTCTTCTGCAATTCAAAACAATTCACCATAAAATGGCATATTCACTTATTTTAGAGTTTGATGATACTCGTGATGACGGAATGGTTAAGGTACGAGTGTGCATCATGTGGGAACATATTAATCACAAATGAAGCCCAGAAATAATAAGCCTCGACTGATACTTATTGATGAAAAGTTCATGGATCATTCATATTCAATTTATACACCATTGGAAATTTTCTTATATCAATTTTTCAGACACATTTACATCTAACAAAAACTTTGATGCACGCGGTAATTTTGAAGAATCAAGTTAGGAAGTTCCGAGATGAGTTTATCGAGGGTGGTGCAAACATGAGTCAAACATGAAAATAACATTATTGCGCATAACTGCCATCCAAAAACTCTAGGATAATATTGTTCACATCCCCGTAAATGGGTTTCAATTTAATCAACCAAAAATGATTCCCTCAAGGGTCAACAACAACATCGTTCTGTGAGACGGTTGAATTTTATCTCCCAAAAGAGGTATTCACGCATGGACAATTATATGTCGCAGTATCATATGCAACAACAATAGAAGGATTGGCAATCTACAACGCGGAAGAGGACACTGAAGACCATACATACATTAAAAATATTGTTTACAAAGAAATCTTCCAGAATATATGTCAAAGACTTGTGGAAACACACGAGCTAGTTATTAATATGTACTGTTAACTTTAGCTTTTCAATACTATCCTTACATAGAAGAATAACAGAGATAACTTTCCAAAATGTCAGGCGTTCGGATAACTAGCCATACAAAAGAGGATTCACAACGGAGATGGAACGAGAAGACCCTTGAACATATTCACATATCACGTTGTATACGACATTGGAAACAAAGAAAATGATTCATCTGTAGCGAATACATACATTGGAGTTCACCACTCACTTAGCAAATGCTCAAAGAGAACTTATGCAAGGATAATATGGAAAACACATAACAATTAATAACAGGTAATTTAGGGGCAATTGCATTGGCGGGGTCATAATGGGGGTTTAGGATATGAAATTTTACGCTACACATTTGGAAGGGAATAGATTTTAAAATTTATTGGTATGTATTATTCCATTGTTTGAAGATTTATTTCAATATAAGGATATACAAATCAATTTGATTGCATCTTCTACATCACTATTTGATCGCCATCTACTATGTTACAATAAATTAATACGCAATGCATTGGAGGTTATTAGACCTACAAAAAACACATGACTCCAGTAGGACAGATTGTCTGTTCTGTACATTAGCCCGTGTAGGGTGAATTAAGCATTGTGCAAAATTGCAACAGACCTATAATACCATCAAGTGAAAGTAAACGATGAAGGTTAACCACACAATTATCAAGAAATTGGAAACACCTTAAAACACAGTTTAGTGCACCTTATCATGATTTCATATGGACATGTCTATGGCATGAAACAAAAATATATGACCGCCGTACGGACAGGAGAACGTTGCAAGATATATTTCAACAATACGTGCATGAAGGCCAAAACAATACAAGATCAACTAATGAATATACATTTTTAACTGGTAGTAGATATTACAATTTGCTTGGAAAAAGAATGGGGGCATAAGAACAACAGCATGATAATAAGTAGACAATAACACTAAACACTTACTTAACAACTACATTAAAACTACAAAAAAATAGAAAACCAAATTTCTAAATGACGGACCCACGCGAAGGCACAGAGTTTTTTCTTGGTATTTATATGAAAGAGAGTCTTAGTCTAGCCTACGTGGAAGCACCACAAACTAGAATTCACTTTTAATTAATTTATTCCCAAAATTAGTCTTCCCCTTTCATGAAAACATGTTATTTAATGAATAGTTGCGACATTAATGAAGAGTTGTAACTTTTATGAAAAATTCTAACTTTTATGAAAAGTTGCTACTTTAATGAAGAGTTGCGACTTCAATGAAAGGTTGTGACCTTTCATAAGGGTTACAACTTCTCCAAATAGTTGTAACATTTCTAATAAGATACAATAAATATTTTTTCAAACTATCATTTGTTGTTCATAAATAGAAGGATTTCCTCTCATTTTAAAACACCAAAAATGGAGAACTTCGTCTTCTTCTTCAAAATTAAATTTGTCTACTTTACTCAATCTTTGTGTTTCAGTTACACCATTGCTTATGTTACAGATTCCGGTATGTGTTTTTGTAGTTATTACATAATGCTTATGTTATCAAGGATAAATGATAAGATGTAATATTTTTCCTTTTCCTTTACATTATAATCTTTTTGTAGTATAGTATAGCGTTTTAGTTTTAGTTACCGATAAGTTTAAATAATAAATAAGTTTAAATAATATTTATTTGTTCCATAATTTAAAATTCACCCGTGAAGAATGGGTAATTTACAAGTATATATTTATATAAAGAGAACCCAGGCCCGCCTATGTGGCGCCATAACAAGCTAGAATTCCTTTTAAATTCATTTATATACAAAAAGTCTTCCCCTTTCATGAAAATGCGACTTTTATGAAAAGTTGTGACTTTTATGGAGAGTTCTGACGTTTATGAGAAGGTGCGAGTTTTATAAAAAATTATACATTTTATGAATTTTTGTGACCTTTCGGAAGGGCTATAATTTTTTCAAAGAGTTGTGACTTTTCTGATAAGGAACAATATGTATTTGTTCACACTACCCTTTTTTGTCTATAAATAGATGGATTTCCTCTCATTTTAAAACAACGAAATATCTTAACTTTTTCTTCTTTTTCTGCAAATTAAATATTCGTGTAGTTTGCTCCTGTTGAATAGCTCATCGAAACCATTATTTTTGTATAATACACTTATGAATAAATTCTTTTCATCCTAAGAGGATATATTTGTTTTAAAATCAGGTACTAGCGATAAATGATATCCGTAAGGGGACACTTTGCATTGGGGGCTAAAGTTTTTCCTTTCAATTATATTCTATTGTCATATATCCTGGTATATTTCTTACATTTATCAATATATTGTTACGAGACTATTTTTTTGAGTACATGTTTTGAACTTTATTTTTTATGTTTCTACAAATTTCATGTTATAAGTATTTGTTAGTTAAGACAAAGGTTATTTATTTACATATTAGAAAATTTAATATCTCAGGTTGATTTTCATCTAATTGCCCCAAAATAACAAATAGTAACACATCTTGGTGGTAAAAGGATGAACTATAAAATAAAATTAAAGATGATTAATTGAAGGATAGATGATAAGATGTTAAAATTTTAATCTCCCTTTAGATTATTAATGTTCGTTACTACGTAATCTTGTATTTACAAAAATATATTGTTTTAGTTTTAAGGTTGATAGGCCTTCAATATTATTTTATAAATTTTCAATATTATTTTATAAATTTTATGATATGAAATTTCCCTGGGAAGCGCCAATAGTTTTACTAGTGTTTTAAATACTCCAAAACTCTTTTGATTGTCATTAAATTAGATTAAATGATATTACTCTTGAACCAACTCAGGTTACTAATGTGACATGTTATATCTTATAAAGTATAGTTCATGATATATATCATACTTCTCAACACTCGAGCATAATCTAGAGTTAATTTTGCCTTCATTCTTTTGAACTACATAGCTAGCATTTATTGGAGTCTTATCAATATTAAAATCCAAATACTTGAACTTGTCAAGTACCTTTTTAAACACATCAGTAACTTTGATGTCTTTCATATCGAAGTTACTTTGTATCTTATCCTTAGTAGTATTTATGTAAATAGTATCTCTTTTAATTTGATGATCAACATTTCATCAAAATAAATCCAAAAAACTTTGTGATTTGAAGTGTTTTTAACGTAAAAACATTTATAACATTCACTAATATTAAATTCATTTGACAACATACTTTGGTCAAACTTAAGATGTCAATTGATATTTAGGAAACCTCTAAATCTCTTGATTAAGTACATCCTCCTTTGACTCATTCCAAGGTCGTTTAGACCCTTGACTTGACTATCTGATAGTTCAGACTTACGAACAATAAATTGAAATGCTTTACCATTTGTACCATGTCCAATGAACATACTATCCACAATCTTAGGTCCTATTTTGACCTATTTGGAATAGTTCCTCATTTCCATTTCTCATATGGAAGAGGCTGTATTGGAAATTGCTATATCACTATTTTTCAAGAGTTAAATCTTGTCTATACATTATGGGACAACAATCAATTTTCTATACGGATACTACAAAACTTGAACAAACACGTCTTTTTGTTGCTCCCTTTCGTACAAAACAATTTTTTTGTGTGTTACTCCCTTTACTAACAAAAACAAAGTTCTTTCTTTCTCAACAAACAAACCTTTTGTTGTTCTATTTTGTTATAGTGATAGCACCCCCAAAACTTTTGTGGTTAATCTGAACTTATAAGTAGGACATTCAATGTTTCCTTCAAAGTTCAGTTATTTCCTGTCAATATCTTCATTTGATTGAGATGAGTATGTGCAGTAATATGATGGATGATCTCATTTTCCAAATCTACGTCTTCAAATGAAGATTCATATTCTCCACATATACCACTTCTAATAATGATAATCCTTTTATCATATTAATTTTCAATGCCTATATGTTTCTATTGCTTCATTCTTACCATTTATCAAATAGAAAGAACAATATCTAGTTCAATTGTATATAAAATTTATGAATGCTTTTTCTAACCAAGAGATGGTGTTGACTTAATATCACAAATGTCAGTGTGAATCGATTTAAGGGATTCAAATTCCTTTTAAAATAGTTACACGTATGCTTAAAATTCTTCGACTCAACACATACTTGACATTTTGATTTATTGGACAAAACATCGAAGTTAGTCAAAACTTCGGAGTTGATCAATTTGTTCAAGGTTTTGTAATTAAAATGTCCCAAACATTTATTTCAGAAACAGTTTGATTTAAACAAGTAATAACAAACATAAATACTAAGTTCGAAATGAGTTTTTGTCAGGTAACTTTTTCCCACATATATTTTGTTCTTTACTTTTTTATAATTTTCTAAAATACAACATTGTTTCAGAATCAACAACTTGTCATATGTCCTTTTTAGAAGGACCTTTCCATTTATTCAATTTGGTATAGAATTACCCATGACAATAGTCTCATCGGTTCAGTAAGGGCAATATCAGTCAAATGTTTGTGTTACAATACAAACATAACAATTAACTTTTCAGCAGTATCATATCTATACATATAAAATTATTTCAATAGACATAGATTTTCATGAAACATCATAATCTTTTCGACATTTTTTATCAAACAGTATAATTTCTTTGAACGAGTAATATAATATTGTAGTTTTATACTATCCACATCATATACTAATAAAGAGAGACTCAATGACCACAATATCAACTATACTCAATGAAATTTGTGGGTATAACATAATACAAGAATGTCTACTTTCATATTTAAATTAGATAATAAGTCTTAACTTTTTTTAAGTAGTAGTAAAAAGCCCCCCACATTTTAAATATGTTCTCAAAATTATTTTTCAAGTATTTAAAATAACTTTTCATATATATTTTTCCATGCTTTCAAATTGTGTACCATCAAAATATATACTGGCAACACGAAACCTTATTTTGGAGACTTAATCCATAAAAACACCCATTGCGGGTACAATAATTACTAATTTTATGTCACTGGTGTTTTTTTTCTTTCTTTCAAAATTAGATTGACCGCTTAGTATTTATAATATTAACAATAAAGATTCAATCTTTATACAACTTGATTCTAGTTTAACGATGAAGTTTTTCTATTCTTTCAATCTTCAACCGAATGAACCTTGAATTCTAATGAAGTTTTATATTCCTTAAATCAGTTTCACATTCAGATAGAGTAGTAAACCAAAAAAGTTTTGATCTCCAGAAATCTCAAATACAACATCGTTCTAGCTAACGATGCATATTTTATCTTCTTCAAATCATTTAGCCTTATTATTCCTGAAGAAAATTTTGTATTCTTCAAGTCAGAATATTAATCCAAATAGAGTATTTAATAAATTAGTTTTTTATATTCTTCAAAGCAATATACAATCTGATTTGTTCGTGAAGTTCTCATATTCGTTAAACCAATGGAGTAAAAAATAAGAGGATTTAAGTCTCCAAAATACAAACACATTCAAATTTCACATAGAGTAGGAAACTATTAAAGTTTTTTCCTCCTCTAAACAAAATAACTATTAATAGTAATATACATATATTCTGAGATCAACACATAATAACCATCAATCCTAACATTTATGAAATAAATACCATAACTTATAAAGGATAGAAAAAATAAAGATTAAGGGAAATAAAGATAAAACCTTATTTTTACCGCTATAGAGTCATATACTATTTGTCTGCAATGATTCCATGCAATTCATTTTTCTTGCTATCCTTCTTTCAAAATTTCCATCATATTCTAATTTCCTTATAAGACATTGAATTTCAATGACAAACTAAACTCATACTCAATTATTGTTAGGAGACAACATATGTTCATTTACTTCTTCTCATAGTTATATGAAACAAAGAATATAGGCAAAAACAAATTAAAATTAAAGTGCATGTCTTAACCTTTATGCACAAAAGAAGGTTTTAATAGAAAAGAAAACTTAAGTAGTGCAATGTTTCAATGCACTTGGGAAAAAAATAAAAATAATCTTACTCATCAAAGAAAAACATACTTTAGAAAATAAACTCAAACAGATCGGAGTGGTACTAATTTATCCCAAATCTCTTTTATCATATCATAAAATAATCTATTTTTCTTCTCCCTTTTTCCATCAAAATGAACACAGAACATAAAAGTAATTTCCTTATCACAGAAAATATCATCAATTATATATTTCATAAATTTGTTATCTCCTGTATTCAGATTAAAAAATTAGAAATAATAAAAAATAAAAACAAAAATAACAAACATGATCAATAGTTATCACCAACCACTAAATATCATTAACTGTATTTAAAAAGTCAATAAACACCAATGGTAATCAACAACCATTAAAGACCATCAATAGCCACTAATAACCATTGACCATTATTATTTACTTCTTTAATCATATAATGAAATAAAGAAACACAATATTTTATTATTTTTCCTTTGAGGAAATAATATTTTTTTTTCTATTTTAAACCAATAAAAATTAAAAACGATTTAATTCTAAACTGAAAAAATACCAATTGTCCTTTTCTTTTCTGAACTTGATCAATTAACAAGGCATAGTAGGTACAACAAGTTTTGTAGCATAGACTTTCAAATATAATATTCAATTCGTAAAAGAATTAATTAACCATATCATAATAAATAAAAGATTAGACCACTAAAAATCTATAAATGCACTCCTCTATTTAATTCCAAATTTTTACCTTTACAACTTATTTAACTCCACATCTTAGAATCACCCCCACCAATCAATTACATCAAACATCTGAAAAATTTAATTCTTTGATTAATTTAATCCTTTATTATTATAATTCACGGATATGCATATAATCTACATGCAAGCTTTTCATATGAATATTATAAGCAATCATAAAGGGGTGTCTTCTTTTTCATATCTGAGATATAGTTATATAAATTAATTAATCTTTTACGAATGTAATTTTTTATAATCCAATTCATTAGGATATTTTGACTCATCATAGAGTCTCACCTTTTAGTAGATTAAAATAATAAAACAAACTCATGTGATGGTCTAGGGATATTATTTTTTAAAATACAGAACCTATATACATATCCCAATTTGGTCTGTTCAATACATGCAAAATGTACTAACATAAGAAGTTTGAATTTTACCATTCCCAGAATTAAGATTGAATTATATTTAATCTTGTGTTATAACCATCAAGATGTTTCTCCAATTTCATCTTTGATTGTGTACATTTAATTTCTAACATATAAGAACCGACAATTTTAACAACTCTACACCTGAAAATCGTCTACTATTTATGTAATGGACATACATATAAACACAATGATCTATTCAAGAAAACACTTGATTGTTATAATTAACATAAAATCTAAATTCCTTATAAAGGATTAAAAAAATAGTTTAACTCAACCGTATAGTTAATAGTATATCTCAACAATCTCTCACAGATCGAATTATAACCATGCTTGTATAATTTTAACATCCTTTTCATCCACATACTTATCAAAATACTTCTTCGTAAGCCTTTGGTAAATGGATCTGCCAAATTGTTCTTCGATTTAATCATCAAAATCCGACATGACCCGTTTGAGTTATATCACGAATAGAGTGGTATTTCCTCTGTGCTTACTCTGTTTTATTGATTCTTGATTCTTTTAAGTTGGAAAATGCACAACTATTATGACAATAGAGTGTGATTGGTGATTCAAAAGTAGGAACCACTCCAATCCCTTTTAGAAAATTTCTGAACCAAACAACCTCTTTAGCCGCCTCAGAGGATGCTATATATTTAGCTTCCATGGTGGAATCAGTAACACATAATTGCTTTATGTTCCTCAAAACTATAGCTCCACCTCCCAAAGTAAATATATATATGAGGTCAATTTTTTATAATATCTATCTGACTGGAAATGTGAATTTGTATATCAAATAGGTAAAAATTTCCAAGGTGCAAAAAAGCATATAACCCCTAGTCCTTTCGAGGTACTTGATAATATACTTGACTACAGTCCAATGTTCTTGCCCAGAAATTTGCAAACCATGCCTGCAGCAAAGAAGATATCAAGTCTAGCGATAACATAGCATGCATGAGACTCCCTACAACAGATGTGTGACAGACCATCTTCATCCTCATTATCTCCTCGATTGTTTTGGGAGACTAATTCTTTCAAAAAGTAATTCCTTGTATAAAAGGAAGAAACCTCTGTTTGGATTTTTTCATGCAAATATCCCAAGCATAGTATCAATATAAATTGCTTGAGACATACCTCTATCAATTGTTTGCGATCTTCGAAAAGTTTAATTCGCAGTATATGCGTTGCGTCCCTATGGTTTTTCATATCAAAACGTCACGAAAACCACTCCTTAACAAAATTCAAGATGCTCACATTATTTACTTTGATTTATTTTCAAACTGATCAAAACTAAACGTTTTAATCGAATTGTCAAAACAAATGTTGCATGCTTGAGATGCCTATTTCAATACATAAATGGATATCTTAACTTTACGGACCATGATTTCATTTCCATTTACCATGATATCATCTGTTTGTGTCATATATATGTACTCATCAATTTGTTAAAAAATGTGGTCTTGGAATCCATTTGCCAAATCTCATAATTATAATGATCAACAATGAATAACATAATCCTAATGGATTTAAGCATGTATATCGATCAAAAAGTCTCCTTATAATCGATTTCTTCTTTTTGAGTAAACCCTTTTACGACAGGAGGAGCTTTATAAGGTTTGACTTTTCCATCCACACCTCTCTCTTTCTTGTACATCCACTTCCAACCACTTAACTTAAAACCTAGTGGTGGTTCAATTATAAGCTCAAATTAAACCTCCCTATATAAGCGGTTGTTATCAAGTAAAGAACCCGACGTAGACGTTTGAATAGATCCCACGAGGAAAATGGTTTAGACTTAAATTTAAACTCACAATTATATTTGTTTAGTGAACGTATTTACAAAAATAAGTAATTAAAGGGGAAGATTTGTGAAACAAATTTTAGATATTATGTGAACAATTAGTGAGCAAGATTGAAACTTTAGTTGTTATCAAGATGAACGAGAAACTAGGTTGTATGTGTTCCCCATAAGCTCATAACGCGGTAATCCTAGTAATAATAACCCTTTCCTAGTGTATTACATTCAAAGTGATAAGTTAGGCATTTCTAATTCATTGGTCCGGCAACTAGAGAATTTCACCCTGCACCTTGGTCCGGCTACGTGTGTATAATTTGCTAACCCTTACCTTTACCTCATATTAAATATCACATCAATGTATGACTTAGCTTTCACCCTCGCACAAATTGACACTATACTAATGAATAATCTCACACTAAATCTATGTTGATAATTTTTTTATTATTAACTACATCCTTGGTCCAGCGAGTAGCAACAAGGCGAGTTTTAACATTTCCAATCGCTTAAATGATTTCTAAACGAAAGAATTATCAATTCATGCAATAACACTATTCAAGAATTACCTAGTTATTAGTCATTCATTGTTAGTCGCTTATGGTTCTCAAAACCCTAGTTGTGGATTTAATTACCCATAGTAGATAGATCACAATTCATTTTTTTAGATGAAGAAATCATGAACTTACGTAATGAGAAGAATAAAACCAGAATCTCAACTTGAATTTGAATGTCCACATCTTGAAAACGAACTCCGGAATTCTAATTACTAAAATTGCAAGTTAATCTCCAAAGTCAAGAACTAGAAAAAAGTAATAAAGTCTAACCCCCCAAAATGAAGTTTACATGCCATATATATATATATATATATATATATATATATATATATATATATATATATATATATATTTATATATATATAGAGAGAGAGAGAGAGAGAGAGAGAGAGAAACAAGTCCTAACTAAAAAGGGAACAAAATAAGGAAGTAAAAGTTCATAATGCGTCTTCAATCTACACACTGACCTATGGTTTGTAGATTGGTCTATGGTCCGTACGTCCCTTCCGTGTCTTAGGACTTAGGCAATTTTTCAATCTTCAATATCTCCAGTTCTCTGAATCATTTGATCGATCAACAATACGGACCGTTAATTGATCTATGGTCTGTGGATCCTCATCCATAGCTCCATACTTAAAATCTTCAAAATGAGGTAGTGGAATCCATCTCTGAATCATTTGAAATATCAACAATATGGTCCATACATTAATCCACGGCCCATTAATTTCAATTGTGGTTCCACACTTGGTCAATAATTCCCTAATATTTTTTCAGTCCTTGCCAGTCCATCTACAATCATCATCAATGGGTTGTGAATGGACCTATGGCCCGTCAATCACATTCATAGATGGCTTTCCTTCACATTCCTAAACTATGTCTCTCAACTTCCACGTCCGAAATTATTCCCTGAAAAGATAATAAAAACTCATTAATACTAATACGAAATAGCCCTAGACACACAACTGTTAAGTGAAATGTAATAAAAATACCGTAAAGTTATGGTATATTAACTCCCTCAACATAAATTTGTTGTTTGTCATATCAACTCCCTCAACATAAATTTGTTGTTTGTCTTCAAGAAATGCACTAAAACTCTAAACGACACTTATATAGAAGCAAACAACTCAAACACAAGCAATCACATGGCTGTCTACCCTGACTCTCCTTTTGATTGCAAATTTTTCCTCTCAGACTCTACAAGCTATCTTGTGCGGATAAAAAAATGACAAATATCGACCAATCAACACACAACATACATTGTTTTACATCACCAGGGTAACAACTTTCTGATGATGGAACTAGAACCCTTACTTCAAACAAAATCCTTTTTCATACAATGAGAATGATTTTGAGTACAAGCATTTTTGTAACACTCATTCTCAGAAGTAATTTCAAGTAAAAACAATGCTCAATACCATAGGCCTTACACTGCTTAGACTCAGCTCTTAGGATCACTAAGGACTTTCATGGCTTGTATTGTAGGCTCAGTGTCACGTGTGATACATTTGGGTACTTTTAGTGACTTTCTGCCCTCCTTGAAATTACATTTGGATTTTTACCTCTTTTTTTCCCCTATTTTTGTCATTTTACCTTATTACCTTCTTTCCCTTGACTCTTTTTGACCATGGATGTGACTTTCATCGTTTAGCTCTTTATATTTTTTTTTATCTTGATTATTTTTCTTGTAGTTTATTCTTTTCTTTTAAATTTCAACACTTTTGTTCTCGTTCTTTTAACAAAGTCATAGACTCCTCTCACATTCATTTATCGCTATTTTTCAACAAACTCTCTTCACACCCATTTTGTCTTTCGATTACCTCTTTCATAGACACCCTCAACTTATGGATTTTCCATTGGTTGAGGATCACAATATATGACATCAGATCTAGGCCAAGATCGAGGTTACTTTTTGCATTAGCCACCCTCAACATAGTCTTTTGGCCGAAGTAAAGGTGCACATGTCCAAGGAGAGACCGGGGCCAACATAATAGATTGTGGGAATGTGAGTTACTGGTTCAGAAAGAAATGGTCTATTTTAGTCTCAAAGAATTTGGATCAATGGGAGAATTCATTTCATTTGGTTGGAGATATTTAGGCATTTTGTGGACTCATTACAATAAGGGTATGTGATCACTTCCTAGCCTTTAGAGTGGATTATATTAGCAGGACTAACAGGGCAGGTTGTAGATTGGGACAGAATTGTCTGAACAGTCTACTATTCTTACACTCTCTTGGAACGTCATTCCATCATCAGATTATCAGTTACATAATTAAGTTTTAGCTCAAGTCATCTGGTCCAGTTGGTTCTTTATTATGTAATTTTGAGATCCAACACGTTCATCTCACTTTAGCCTACATATTTTAGCACATATAATTACTTTTGGATGGGTATCATCTTTTAAATCTTTCGTTATGACATCATGTTTTTTTATTTATCATACTTTTACACATACAATTGTAACACATGCCTATTCAACAAAAAAATGCAGTCTCTTAGGGGAAAAGAACACAAGAAAGAAAACCCCAAGCGAGGATTATGAGTTGGGTTACTAAGACTTTACCCTATCATTCACAATCCATTTACCCTACCCCAAACAAAAGTAGGTGCAATTATCCCCAATACACATAAAACATTAAATAGTAATGGATTGGGTGAAACAAGCCTATGGCGCATAGCGCTGACAAACTATCAACAAATGGGTAGGTCCGGTTTCCTGGAGCCTGCTGAAACAAAAATTGGGTCATCCTCAGTAATGCCCAACACATATTGCTTAGCACACTCAATAGTCCCATCGACCACTCTCACCACACCATCAGTAGTGCTCACTTAATCTCTCACCGGCACGGAACTCGATGCAATTACAACTCTCTCATGCATCCTCTCCTAGCATGACACTTCATCTAGTACAGAGTCCTTCTTAGCCTTCCTCTCCTGTTTGTTCTCTGTCAAGCATTGTATCATCAGCAGTAGGTTTAGACTTAAGCTCATCTGTAGGTGAAGTAAGGATGGTGCCAAGGTTAGCCTAAAGACTGTTCAAATATATCCAGATGGCATCAAAATAAGTGGCAGGGGCTGGACATGTAAGGAACCTCAACTCGAAGGCAATCAGGAGCTTGTCGACGAAATGAATATTCTAGTCCATCATGATCTTCATCCTTTTATCCATCCAAGACTCGGATTTTTAAATAAACTTCTACATACATAGCTTCACTTGGTGAAGCAATGTTGTCATCTGTGCCTCCAATTTCTGTACTATATCAAAGGGCACAACAATCACGCCAGCATGCCTTTATACCTTTGGCAGTGTATATTGGGTCCTTTCGATGGGGCGTATACATCGGACTCCACATTTAGCTCACGTGGTTTTATTATCAGTAATTAGTAGCTCTCACTGTTCAGTCAGACTATCTGCATTTACCATTTATCATTATATTCAGTATTCATTTTCACCATGTTATAAATTGGTCAATGCATCCAGTTAACTTAGAAATCAGCACATCACGTTCAAATTATTATACTTATTTTTGTGCTTGTTCATTTTTGTTTTATTTCAGATTTACTCTATCCTACATGCTCGGTACCTTTCAAGTACTGACGCATACGTGCGCTACATCTTCTCGTGATGTTTGTTCAGGTTCTTAGCATCCAGATCACGCATAGATCGATTTCCCGATGATTCAGTGGTGAGTCCTCATTCTCCGAGCACAACAGTCATGAGTTTCATTTCAGTCTTTAGTCATTTAGTTTCAGTTTTTTCTACATTTAGCTGGGTCTTGTCCCAGTATTTCTAGTCTAGTTTAGAGGCTATTTTCAGACATAGTTAGATTCAGCTTAGTATTGAGTTCATATTTTTTTGTATTAAACTCATTCTTTCAAATATTTCAGTTAAAGAATATGGGTATTCCCCATCTTTTCATTTTAAGTATGATTTAGCTTCCGCAACAGTTTATTATCTTTATTATGCTCATGATCATGCCAGCAGGGTTAGCTTGGGATCACTTGTGGTCCTAGGTTCCGTGTCCGCGTCTCGGGGGTAGCTCGGGGCGTGACACCCTGGATCTCGAGACATCCAATCACACTTGTGAAGCCAAAAAAGCTAGTGGATGTCGAGAATGATGTGTAAGCTCCTCGTGAGGACTCTACACTCCTTAGTAATAAGCTGGGCTATCTTCTCCTTCTTATTAAGAATTTTGGGACTCTAACTCTTTCATTAAAATTTCACACACAACCTGTTTGGCGCCTCAGCAACCACAACAATGTTGGTATTTGGTGGCAGTATCACATCTCCTGAACTAGTGACACAATAGACGAGGCAACTTGGTCCTGTGTACTTGAGACAGTTGGAGGATCCCAATGCAGACCCTACAAAAGAATCAGACTTATAACAAGAACTAGATCCTTCTTGTTACTCGATTAGTGTCTCCTCCTCATCAGACTTGGAGGAAGTGACTATGTCGGGGACCACCTTTCTGGATTTATATCTAGTGGGCACAACTGACATATGTGATATCCTCCTAATGGTTGGGACATACTCGGGGTCCTTGTCCCTCTCTGGATCATTTTAAATCAGCTTGCCAGAGGTGTCGTGGATTTTGACCTACCCTTAGTAGCTATCACTTTCTTTGGGGCCATTGTATTTGTAGAGGAATTGTTAATACAAAAATAAACCCAAAAAAACTGGAGAAAACTTTAGAACTAAAGACGAAAAAAAAAAGTTAGACATTGGCTTTCGTGGCCACCTACAGAGGGCATCAACAGTCTGTAGGATGACTATGATTTGTAGATCCCTTCCGTAGATTAGAAGTCAAAAATAGTTGTGTTCTGATGGGAACCACAGATATCGATAATGGTTCGTAGATTGATCTACGAACCATATTCCACCTCTGTGGTTCCACACATAGTGGAATTTGCCATGTTTCACCATCCACAGACTTATCTACGGTCCATAGATTGACCTACGATCTATAGACGAGGTCTCGTGGTTTTTGTTTGTGCCCGGTATCAGACATGCTTCATGTTGAAGCCCAATTTTACAAATTTCAATAATATCCTACTCTAATTATGTATTTGAACATAAATTATGCTACTTCTTCATTCTAAGGTTCTTAATTTTTCTATTTTCGAGAGATTTTTCATACAACATGAGGAACCCTAGGTCAAAATTCACATTTAGACTCTTATTTCACCGGTTCTATACATTAAAACAACACACAATCACTAGATATTGTCCTAAGGGTTATTCGAAGTCTTATTTTAGCATTTCATTTCATCAAGCATCAACCCTATGTCTAGACCCGATTCCCGACTTTCTATAATCATCAGTGAATCGGAAATCAAAGTGCAAGGAAAGTCGATTACTCCACAAGCAACAAAAATAGGGCGATTGTGTGACGACGCTGCGCTTCATCTACTACTAACTTTCCCTTTTTGCATAGAATAGGGACACCAGACCTCTTAGAAAATAGGAGTGAGTGGGTTTGGCAAAGAAAAGGGATTGGGAATATGGAGGGAGAATGTGGAGGGATTTATGGGGAAGTTATGGTAAGTTGGAGGGGTTTTAGTAGTTGGGGCGGTGTTTAGAAACAATTAGAAGCGAAAATAGGAAGTTATTTGAACGAGAGGACCTTTATATATTACATGAAGTTTGGGTCGGGTCGGGCATGCTAGGGTACGGACCCATGAGATCCCATCTACAATTTATGGGTCGATCTACTATACGTAGATGGGGACCATAGCTCAAATTCATACTTAGATAATTCAGAGCACATACTAGGGATTTACGGACACCATTCATGGTTCGTGGAATGAACTGTGGACCGTCGATGGGGTCAGTAGACCTCTGCACTAGACCTTTTAATTGAGATTTTTATTTGAGATCCATCGCATGTAAAAATTATTAGACCTCTTTTTACATATTCTGGACACTTTTTAGGCATGGACCCTAGGATTTATCTAGTCAACACTAAAATACAAATAAAACACTTACGTAAACAAGTTCAGAGAAACAAAGAAACGAAGAACAACTACGAAACGAAAAGAAAAACCTATAGTTGGGTAGATTGTACATCATGAGTTGCCTCCTAAGTAGAGCTTGATTTAACGTTGCGGAACGACGCATGCCTCTTGATTACTTAGACGTTATAAAGATAGTAGGTCTCGACCAGGTTTTGCACACTTTCTTCTTTTGCTAGATAGATCTTGATTCTTTGTCCGTTCACCTTGAACCTTGTTCCTTCACTTTTTTAAAGTTTTACCACTCCATAAGGGATAACTTTAGTGACTAAGAATGGCCCAGTCCATTTGAACTCGAGCTTACTCGAAAATAGGCAAAACTTAAAGTTGAATAGCAGGATAAGATCAGCAACAACAAATTATCGCTTTTCAGTCATTGGATCATGATACTTCTTTATCTTCTCCAGGTATAAGGAAGAACTTTCATAAGATTTTAGGAGAAAATTATCAAACACATTCAAGTCACTCATCCTTTGACTTGAGGTGGCACCTCAATCCTAATTTAGCTTGTTTAGTGCCTATAAACTATATGCTCTAGCTCTACCACCAAATTGCAAGACTTCAAAAAATACAAGTTGCTAAGGGGACATACCTATGAGAGTATTAAATGTGGTGTGATAGGCCCATAGAGTTTCATCAAGCTTCCTAGACCGATCCTTTATATTAGAATTCACAATCTTTGCCAAAATCTGCTTGATCTCTCTATTGAAAACTTCAACTTGCCCACTAGACTGTAGATTGTCAGGAGTGGATACACGATGGAGGATGACATACTTTTCAAGAGTGTTGTGACACTCTTTCCTTCATTGTAGGAAAGCATAATTGCCTCCATCCACTTTGACACATAATCTACCACAAGAAGAATATATATCGTCCCATGTGAACTAACAAATAGACCAATAAAGTCAATTCCCCACACATAAAATAACTCGATCACCAATATTGGGTTCATAGGGATCTCTCGTCTTTTCAAAATCGCCCTTCTCTTTTTCAACGATCACACGACTTGGAGAAATCGTGAGCATCTTCATGGATGGTAGGACTGTAATACTCCAAGTTCAAAATTGACTGCGCAATTTGAATACCACTTTGATGCCCATCAACAAGCAGTTAAAGAAACGCCTCCAGTATACTCAACATTTTAACCAACCTCGGGGACACAACGAAAAATAATACCATCAACACAACTACGATAAAAGTAAGGATCACCCCAAAAGAATTTCTTCACATCATGCATAAATTTCTTTCTTTGGTGAGACGACAAATATGGTTGCACAAGAGCACTCGCAAAGTAGTTAAAAGAGTTTATCAACCACAAAATAAGATCATGAGAAGAAGCCCATACATGTTCATCTAGAAAAACATAATATATTTCAGCCTTATTTCCAAGCTTGTGCATAGCTTCTTCCTCCAATCTGGAAAAGTGATAGACAACTTGATTTCAGTAACTTTTTTATCTTTCACCAAAAATTAAAACTCTTGTAGCAACAATACCCATCTAATCAACCTAGGTTTTGCATCCTTTTTTGCCACCAAATACCTCAACGAAGAATAGTCAGTATGCACTGACCTTAGAGCCAAGCAAGTAGGATCAAAATTTCGCAAATGAGAAAACCAATGCAGGAAAATCTTGTTCAGTCACACTATTTCTTTTTGCCACATTTAAAGCCTCGCTAGAATAGTAAATAAAATTAAGAATCTTCTGTCGCCTCTTCCCTAATACCATACCAAGCGCCGCTCCACTTGCATCACACATTACCTCAATTGGTTTTCCCCATCCGGTTAAATAATGATAGGTTCAGACACTAGATTTCATATGCTCTCAGACAAGCATCATTAAAATCAAAATTACACTCCTTCTGAAGAAACATTCATAGTGGGTGTGCAATTTTTGAGAAATCCTTGATGAACCTTCGATAAAAACCTGCACGCCCAAGAAAACTTCTAACACCTTTTAGAGAGATAGGTAGTTGAAGCTTTTCAATTACCTCTACATTCACCAATATTGTAGTCTTCTCACGTTTCAAGTACTTTTCCCAGGTTTTTTAAGAATCGGTCAAAAGAGTATCTTACCACAAAGAAATCATCCATAAATAATTCAATAGTGTACTACAAAATATCAAAATATATCGACATCATACAACATGAAAAGGTCGTTGGGGCATTACACAACCTAAATGACATCTATTTGAAGGGAAAATCCCCATAGGGGCAAGTAAAGGTGGGCTTCTCTAGGTCATCAATAACTATAGAAATCTTATTTTAGATCGTATAATTGTCAACAAGACAATACTAACCCTTACCCGCAATTCTGACAAACATTTGATCCATGAAAGGCATAGTGAAATGGTCCATTTCAGTCGAAGCATTCAGTTTCAGATAGTCCACGCAGACTCTCCAATCCAGTCACGGTCTGCATCAGAAAAAATTCATTTCTCTCATTAGGTATCACAATAATCCGAAGTTTCTTAGGCACACATTGAATAAAAAATATCGAACAACCATCTTCAATGGGGTATATAACTCTAATGTCCAACCACTTGATGATCTTCTTTTCTACTACCTCTTGCATAGGCAAATTTAGTCTTCTTTGATGCTCAGTACTAGGCTTCTGATCCGACCTTAGTTGGATCTTACGATAAAAATATAGGGAGGGATCTCTATAGTCCGAAATAGTCCACCCAACATCTCTTTTAAATATATTAGCACATAAACCAATGCCTCCACTTGTGTCGCATTCAGATCGACCACAATGATTACCGGTAAAATACACTCTTTCCCCAAGTCTCTCTTCAATAGGCACCTTAAAACCACTCTCTAAAATATGTGTCACCATGGATACCGATTTGAGCTTAAAACTCTGCTTCATGGACTTTGAGATATTGAAAGTTGCCTTTTCATTTTTCCATCAAAACTTCATCCTTCCTTTCTCCATATCAACCAAGGAATGCCTAGTGGATCTCCCAAAGATAATGAGGACCTCAAGTCAACATCATAATCAAGTATTATAAAATCCGTCAGAAAGATGAATGACTCAACTTTCACTAGTACATCTTGGAGCACACCAATGGGCTTCTTTACTATTTTATGAGCCACAAGTAGTAGCATAGCGGTTGTTTTTGGGTCCCCTAAACCGAACATCTTGTAAATAGATAAAGACAATGGTATCAAATTATCACTAGCACCCTAATCGCACAATTCCTTTGCAAAGTGCAGCAGCCTAATAGTACAAGGCATAGTAAAAGCATCGGGATCCTCCTTCTGCACAAGAGACCTTGTAGAATAGCACTAAAATATAGCAACTTATCATCATCTTCAAAAGTCACAGCCTGTTTTTTAGTTATGATGTCCTTATAAACTTCGTACCCAGTAATTTGCTCCAAAGCTTCTATCAACGTCACATTGATGTAAAGATGCTTCAACATAGTAATAAACTTGTGGTACTTGCCTTCTTTAGGCTTATTCACTAACCTCTATAGGAAAGGAGGTGGAGGTCTAGGCATGGGAAAATATTTTGAAGTAATTTTTGCTTCCTTCTCTGCTGCATTCTCGGGGTCTTCATTTACCTTAACCACATCATTATCTTAACTAAATTCAACATCAAATCCAGATGGCATTGGTGTATCAATAGTCTTCTTTCCCCTTTGAATACTGACTGCCACCAAATGCCCATCATTCTTTTTATTTTTGATGGTGTTGCTAGGAAGTGTTCCAGGTTGATATGGGTTTACTATAGTAGAGAATTGAGTCATCTGTATTTCAAGATACTTGATTGAAGATGCATGAGAATAATTTTTTGACCAATATAGGACAAGTCATTTCGCATCTCCTTCATGTTCTAATCAGTCACCTCAAACCTCTTCATCATCTTCTGCATTATATATTTAATACATGACATGTTACTTACAATTTCCATATTACGAGACTATGAATTTCGAGGAGGGATGTAAGGCCCAATATGATCGTTTCTATTGTCATACTTGTTTCGCTTGTAGTTGTTGTTGCAATTGTAGTTCCCATTCTAGACATGTTGACCCTCTCAGTTGTAGTTGCCATAGTTCTGACCTTTGTTTCCTTGACCTTAGCGCTAATTATTCATATTGGAACCATTGGTGGATCAAAAAACTCTTGTCTGATCATATACTGCATAAGTATCCTCTTTATAATAACATTTCTCACCTCGTAGTGTAGTTCAAGTCAAATAATTGACAACAATAACCTTTAAGTACCTCAATTTACATGTTTCAACACTAATTCTATCTCAATCTCATCTGAGCCACTTCCTCCAAAATAACATTAGATTATTAGTTAGTTGTGGTAGAACTGCTAACGTGTTTCTCCATATATCTGACTTTCTAGTTTTTTATGCTTTACATTTTTGGGAAATCTTTTCCTGCTTCTCCACAATGTTCTGAAAAGGGCACTAATCATATGAACCTCCAGCGATAGTATCAATCACCGACTTACTATTGTAATTCTAACCTCGCTAGAAATATTCCTTCATAAACTCAACATCAATGTGGTGTTTCGGGAGACTTCTTATGAAAGAAGTGAACTTGTCCCACAAACTATTCATATACTCTCTCAGTAGTGACACAGAGTTATTGAGTTTATCTTTCTGATTCATCTTCTTTGACACTTGAAAGAATCTTGCTAGGAATGCAAATGTCAATTGGTCACATGTGTAGATTGAGTTATATTTTTTTTAGTGAACAACACAACATCATCGTCATTTATGATATCATAATTCTCGGAATACAAGTACATCCATGTCTAAGTTCGGTCGTCCTACA
Source organism: Solanum pennellii (assembly GCF_001406875.1). NCBI lineage: Eukaryota > Viridiplantae > Streptophyta > Magnoliopsida > Solanales > Solanaceae > Solanum > Solanum pennellii. Next base: position 48,672,817 of record NC_028641.1, on the reverse strand, counting down.
AAAATTTTGCAAACTCTCCTTAGCTTTGCCATGTGAGCATGTAGATCCTCTCATTTCAAACCAACAAACAAGCCCCTTGCTGTGAGCATCTATATCAAATTTCTAGTCACCACAAATGTATGCCCTGGAGGTAGACGGGGTAGTACAAGATATCCATCAAATTCATTAACATTGAAATTGACCCTGTAGTTATTACACAGTCTTGGTCCTGATGAATCCATTACCCTCAATACATCTCTCAATAGGTTCTCAGCTTGAACCTGATTATTCTCATTAGCAACCCTCTATTGCTGCAACCCAACTTGAACACCAACGTTTCCCTTAATAGGATTGAATGGGACTACATGGTTATTCATTCTTCACAAAGTTCTACTCAACTCTTGATATTAAGAAGTAAGTGGTTCACCTTGGCCCAGTTTACTTGGCATACACTAGAATAGGAACCAAAGAGAAACAAACCCAAAAGAAAAAGTAAAATTAGGAAATAATTGACTAAAGTTCAATAACGTAGTTAAAGTTGATCAAAAAGACAATTTCCCTGGCAGCAGCGCCAAAAAATTTGATATCAAGTAAAGAACCCAACATAGAGTTTGGAATCGATCACATGAGGAGAATGGTTTAGACTTAAACTTAACTTAGAATTATATTCCTATAGTGAACGTATTTTCGGAAACAACTACCTCCTTGGTTCGAAAAGTAGCAAAAAAGTGAGTTTAAAGGTTTGCAACCGCTTAAAAGACTTCTAACCAAAATACTAATCAATTCATGCAATAACACTATTAAAGTATGTCAGAACCGAGGAGCACCCCCTAGTCGTAAGTTGTGTCGTCGTTCTCGGGGAGGACTAAGACTAGCCTCTTAGCATTCGTCATCACATATCATAGGCTGAAAATTTGGAAGAATTAAAAAATTTCATGCATATATACATTTAGTGAGGTTTACATAGACCTCTCACATACTACACGTAGACTCTTCACATATGAAGCTTACATAGGCTTCCCGATTAGACAACATAATCAATAGATAAGAAATAGTCTAATACTTCATCTCATATTGAACAATCTAAACGAGTACAAATCTTGGACATAGCCAAAACAAAGTCAACATGCCAATATATGCTTACATCAAAATCAAAAAGATAAAAGAATGAACAATATCATTAGGACAATACATATTTAAAACTAGAATGTGAAACAAGGTAACATACGAAACATGAGGACCTACCAACACTTTGAGAAAAGAATCTAATTCTTATTCAATTGTCTTTCTAAGAACTCAATCACAGGAACCTACATAATTGTAGAAACATAGAAATATGGGTTAGTACACCACTTGTAGTAAGTATGGAAACATATGAACGTAAAACATTGAAATTATCCTAAAAGAGACATTTGTTAAAGACCATCTAAAGTTACATTTTTGGAAATCCTTATGCACAACCAAGAACACATTTGAGTCAACATTCATATATTCGTTATAGCAAGACCATATACACCACAAGACCAACATCATCAAGTAGAGTCAAGTCGACATGAATGGTAGCATATCAATATTATCTCACTAAAGCAAATCCAAACTCATGTTATAACAACAAAGCATGTATAAGAGTTCATAACATTACGACATACGCAAGACCCTTACTCATAACCCATCACAAAGCTTACAAGTGCAATGACCAAGTAAAGTCCCATAACCTCATTCAACAATGTAAACGAAACAATAGATCACAAGCAATGCCTAACTTCATATAGCATAACATTAAGAATGGTCATCATCATATTTAGCAATATAGACCAACAACATGTTCGTAAGTGAAACAAACATCATATAGGATCATCAACCTATAAAGTCAACATATACATATCATTTACTTTATAAAAACATAAGAAAAACCTCCTAGGACTTTCCTCAAGGGCAACTAGTGCAATATATAGGTAGAGTCCCATACCCCTACCTAGACTAAGTAAAACCACTTAAGTCACCGTAGTTAGAGGTCACTTTATTACTTCATTTTACTTTTGGGAACACTTGACTTAACTGACATACACCACATGAGCTAAATATGGAGTTCGCTGCCATGAAGCCCTACAACAAAAGAAGTTGGACTACTTGCCAGGGTAGTAACAAAACATGAACATAACATTCTAAGAGGATCCACTAGCTAGTATTCCTATGGGAACAACATAGTTAAAGAACTAGGAGACAAAGTAGAGACCCTATTTATGCCCTTATCATTGTAATCTCTATCTCATGAAAATGTAGTGAACCTTCATTCCCTACTTGGGAAGGGACACTCCTCACTACTAGTTCACTCGGTGCTAAGCTAGAGTCCCTTTTTGAAATGTCTTTAAGCCTTTATTAATTATTATAATTTAGTTTGCGTCATAGGAGACTAAAACCCTTGTATATAATAATAATTAGCTCATTAGGAATTTCATGAGAAATTCCTTTCATTACAACCCTAATATGTGAAATTAACACATTATCATCATCATGTCATAGTAAGTCACATAAGTGATTCACAATTGAACATATAACATCATACCTTAATCATAATCTAATAATACATATAATAAAGACATTGCAATAACATTCGTCGTACCATCACCTATATAATGTAATCACAATCAACACTTCAATTTAATACCATCATCAAGTATAAACCATCACAATTGAAGTAAGGATTCAAGATCATAAGTATTACCAAAGCACCTTCACAAGACTTCTTCCATGGTCTTACCATAAACAAACCATATTCATCCATTAATAGGCTTAATAAATTCACATAATAGAAATTAACACAAGAACTAAGTCAATTGCATCATCACTAACCAATTCAACGTCAATTCATAACCTAGGGTTAGGGAAATATGGTCAATTAATGATCTCATCCGTATAACTAGGTCTAATATGAATAAATACCCAAATTGAAAAATAACCAATCATAATACATTGATAATAATAAAAATAAATCAAGAACAATACAATTTCAAATATCAATTTCTAAGTCAAATTTGAAGAACCCTTTGGGGAACGAAATCCCAAAGGTGAAAAGCTTCCATACCTTAAAAATCCTTGAAAATTGATGGAGAAAAACTAGAATTATTTCATCCTAAGACCTTTGACCTTGTTCTTCAATGGAGTCTTCTTTGGTGAGAGAGAAAGTAGTGTGAAGGAAGAGGCTTTGAGTTTGGGATTTGATGTGAGTTGAGTTAGTTTAATTAGGTTAAGGTGTTTTTATAGTCCCTTAATTAACTTAATTAGAACCCATAACCCTTAATTAACCACTTAAGAAACTAAATAATATAATTGACTTTATTAAAAATTGGACAAGAAAACCAAACGTAACCTACGAGTCCCCGACCTACGGTTCGTAGGTCAGTTGAAACCATCCCATGCCCCCTACTGCACACCAACGATGGTATCAGAAACTTTATTTTTGTCCATTTCATGAAAATGGGTAAATGTTGAACGAAGGATCGATAGACGCCTTATCGATCATACGACGACTCGTCGATGCACACTACCCAGATTTGCATACTTAGGTCAAATGCAAGGGTCCTCACCAAGGACCCTTAGGGTTGTCCTTGGGGTGTTTTACCCAGACGTTTTGATCCTAAAAACACTCTAATATATGGTTAAAATCATTCTAAAAATTTCATTCAGTTCTGACTTCTGAAACGCCTTGAAACATGTGAAGGCACATTAGCACCTACTTCAGTAGTCCCCGGACGTCATCGACGTTCCTTGACGTTTTGACTCTAAAACTTTCTAAATGATTGATACACTCAAATTTACTTCTTGAAAATAAGTATAAGCAGTCGTATCAAGTGAAGAACCCAACTATGAGGTTGGGGTCTATCCCACGAGGAAAATGATCTAGACTTAACTATAACCTATTATTACTTCTATTTAGTCAATTCCTTTCCAACAAACAAGTAACAAAAAGAGGGGGGGGGGGTAAACAATAACTTTTATTAGCTATTTCTAAGTGAATAAGTAACAGGTTCATAGATTTTTTTTTATCAAGTAATGAGAGTAGCTAGGTCTTAAGTGTTCCCCACAGGTTCATAACGCGGTAATTCTAGCTATAACAATCCTTTCCTAGAATCTTGCATGCAAAGTGGTAAGTTATGTATCCCTAATTCCTTGGTCCGACAACTAGAAAATTTTACTCTGCACCTTGGTCCGGCTACATGTGTATTCTTTACTAAACCTTACATTTACCTCATATTAAGCATCATAATCGATGTTTGGCTTAGTTGTTACTTCGCACCAACCGACACTAGCCTATTAGATAGTGTATACTAAATCTATGCTGATAATTCTTTTCTTATTCTCTACCTCCTTGGTCCAACAAGTAGATACAAGGCGAGTTCTAACGCGTACACTCGTTAAAAGGACTTCTAAACGAAAAAATTATCAATACATGCAAGATACCATTCGAGAATTGTTGTTTTAGATAGGTTTTACCTTATTATTTACCCATGGTTCCCACAACCCTAGTTATGGAGTTTAGTTACCTATATTAATAATCACACAATTCATATTAATTAGATAAGAATTCATGCACTTACTTTGATGAGATTGAAGAAAATCCAGAGAATTACTTTAATTAATCAAAAGACTTGCAACAAACAATTTCAGAAAAATAAAGTAATTTTCACAAAATCCAAAAATTCAACAATTAGAACAATAAAACTAGAAAATATACAAGAGTCTAACCCCAAAACGAGGTTTTTACAAGTATTTATAATAATAGAGTCCTAACAAAAGAGGGAAATCTATTTAAGGAAAATCTTCCCAAAAACGCGTCATAGAAGATGATTGGAGCGACAGACCGTCGAGGCCCTCCGTCATTCCGTACTTAACTTCTTTTTCTGCTGCTTTCTTCGCCAACTTTCTGTTACCATCAACAAACATGGATGACGGTCCTTTGCGTGCACGAAGGTCCGTGGATTGCTGCCGTTCTTCCATACTTAGAATCTTTTGAAGATGGTCTACTTTCTATTAACATTGATGGATGTGCAGGACGGTCCATTGTGGCTATGACGGCCCATCTAGAGCCTCTGTGGCCACACACTTAGTCAGAATTCCTCATTTTCTTTTAGCATCCTTTTTCCTCGTACGACATTGGCCACATACAGACCGTCGAGGTCACGACGGACCGTCAATGGCTCCGTAGGTCGCCACTTCTGCAATTTTCAGCAAAATTCTCCCACGTTCTCCGTTTGGAATGATTTCCTGCAAACAAAAAGAAAAATACATTAAAACCAATACATAAAGTCCTTAGACACAATAAACTTAAGTAAAAAGCACTGTAAGTACCGTGAAATTACGGTACATCAACACCCTCAACTTAAATTCGTTATTTGTCCTCAAGCGATGCACTATGAATCATCACAAAATATTTGTACAAACGTATCCTTATTTTAGCTTTTTGAAATCATCAAGCTATCAATTCCGATTATTTTCAAATTGAGTTATGCATGCTATCTTTATTTGGCTTGATCGTGTGGATCAGACAATGACACAGACTCACCACACACCGACACCTATCCTCTTTGATCTCTCACTAAGGTACCAATTTTCCGGTATTTCAACTAGTGTCCTCACTTCAAAAAAACATAATAATTTTTCACACAATGATTTCAGTTTGAGGGTAAAAATTATATATCAACACTCACTCTCAGAAAAACTTCTCACCACATTTATACTTGTTGCCATAGGCTTGCCCTTATTTTCACTGCCTTAACTTTACCATAATTCACTCTTAGGATCGTGATAGGACTTTCTTAGCTTGTAACTTAGGCTCAGGGTCATGTAGGGTACATTTAGATATGTTTTAGTTACTTGTTGCCCTCCTTGTCATAACAGTTAAGCGTCCTACCTTTTTATCGTTTTATTCCACCCTTTTTCTCAATTTTCTTTAACCTTGCTATTCTCCCTTCTTTTTACTTTTGTATAAGTGACTCTTCTCTTCTCTTGTATTTTAATAAATTTTCAAAAAAAATTCACTTTGCTTTCAAGTTTTCTTGAGTCACTTTTATTTTGTTCTTTCTCTCTTTTTCTTCTTTCAATCCCACTTTCTGGAGTAGTCCTCATACTAGCCACCGTCAACTTATGGATTTGCCATGAGTCAAGGTACACAATACCCAAAGTTGGGTCAGAGCTACGACGAGGTTGTTTTCTGCTTTAACCACCCTCAACTAATGCTTTTGGCATAAGATGAGGTGCACATTTCCAAGGATGGACCAGGACCAACACATTGTTCCCAGAAAAGATCAGTTAGGGTGAAAAAGAAAGGTCTATTTTAAGCTCAAATCATTTGGATCAGGAAGGGATTAATTTCATTCGGTTTTTTCTGTTATTTAGGCTAAAGATTGGCTATATTGAACAAGGGCCTATGATCCTTTCCTAATTGTCTATTACTTTTAGCAGGACTAACCAGGCAAGTTCTAGTTCAGTACAAATAGTGGACTATTCAAGTTTTCCTCACACTCACTTCACATCTCATAACTCTACCAGATTATCACAAACCTAGTTCGAGTCTTAGATTTAGGGTCATGCAGTGGTATATCTCTATGTCATGCTTAGAGTCATACATTTATCAGTTAATGTGCCTAGTCATGCAACATTTTTTGTAAATTAGGATATCATTTTTTTTAGACATCATGCTTCAGATTCCATTTCTATACTTTGTACAAAAGATACCAACAAGCCGGTTCAACAATAAAAATAACCAGTCTCTTGGGGAAAAAGAACACAGGCAAGAAAACCTCAAGAGGGGTTCGTGAGTTGGGCTACTCAGACTTCACCCTAGCACTCACTTTCCATTTACCCCACCCCAAAAAAAAGACATGCAATTGTCCCTAATGCATAAAAGTATATAGAGTAAGGTAGTAGGTGAAGCAAACCTGAGGTGCAAAGAGTCGACGATCAACAAGCTGGCGGATCCGGTTGCCCGAAACCCTCTCTTCTATAGTTGGGACACCCTCATTAGTGTCTTCAGCAACAACAACACCATAAATAGTGCTCCTCTAAGCCTCATAAGCTCTGGATCTGGACACCCCAACAACAAACTCTATAGCCATCAATTTGAGGGGCTCCTCATCAATAAGCGAGGCTCTCCTCGCAGCTTCCAACACATGGCGCTCCTTCTTCCGAGCCCGGGACTTCTCCTCATCTCTAGTCCGATTCCTCGTGGCATTCTCTTGTGGTGGAGGCTGTGTCACTGTGGCAGTGGAGAACAAGGTAGCCAACACTGTGTCCTCAGCGGTCTCCGCAGAAGGGTCCTCAATTTTCGGTACCCGAGCCTCTAGTATAGTATCTAAATCTGCTGACCTACGGACCGTGGATTGGTCTATGGTCCATAGGTCCGTTCTGTGGCTGAGGATATAGGCAATTTTTCAATCTTAAAAATCTCAACTTCTCAGATTCAATCGACGGATCTAGTACGGACCGTGGATCGATACATGGTCTATAGGGTCTTCCTCTATTTCTCTATATATAGAATATTTAAAATTAGGTACTGGAACCCCTCTCTGAATCATTTGACATATCAACAATACAGTTTGTAGATCAATCTATGGCTTGTCAATTGCAACTATTGTTCCACACTTGGTAAAGAATTCATTGATCTTACTTCAATCCTTGCTAGTCCATATACGATCATCATATATGGGAAGTGAATGGATTTAAGCACCGTAATAACATTCATAGATGAACTTTTCTGCAAATTCCTCAACTATGTCTCTCAACTTTTGTGTTTGAACTTAGTCGATGAAAACATGAAAAAACTAATTAATACTAATATAAAATGTCCCTAGACACACACAACTCTTAAGTTAAAGGTATTAAAAATACCGTAAACTCACGGTATATCATTACATAAGATCCAAGACTTTGTTTGAGTACATAGATTTTATTTCAGATTTCATTGCGACAACCCAAACATCAACATTTTTATCATATTGTATTTCAACGTAATTTAATGGTTATGTATTAGTATCTTCAGGTATTCTATCATATGATTCTCCTAAGATCTTAAATCGTTATGGTGTTCTAATGACTCTCCTAGTACGACGACTAACAACTATAGGATATGCTACCTATTGAACTAAATTAGGAACATTTTTAACTACCTCCTCAACAATTTCAGGTTATACAACATTACTCCAATTACTTTGTGGAAGTGAGTTGTCTTGAATCGGATTTTGAGAAACCTCTAGAGCATCCTCATGTGAAACCTCTTCTCGATCGACATTTCTCAAACTACGTGGATGCAATGGTATGTAAGGAAATGTTTGTGGTAGTCGTGCTAATGTTTCATAAATATTTATTCCTTTGCCTATTTCCTTTGACACATGTTTACTTCTTAGGACATGATTAATTAAATATTAATGTTCTAGAAATTTGGAATTTGTTGAAACAATTACCCTTTTGTAACTTAGAACACCAAAATAAACCTTGGTTTGTTTCTTTTTGATATCCAATGAAAATGCACACTCGTTTCATTGTCTCCAACCTATTTGTTTTCCCTTTCAATACATATGCTAGACATCCCCAAACTCAAATATGGAGTAGACTAGGATTGCACACATTCCACAATTTTGATAGGGTTAAAGGAACAGATGTGGATGGAATCAAATTCAAAATGTAATTTACAGTTTCTAAAGAATATCCCCAAAATCTAAAAGACAAAATCTAGATAACTTAACATTGATCTAACCATTTTCAAAAGAGTTCTATTTCTCCGATCATCCACTAATTTTGTTGTGGTGTTCCTAGGGTATATAATATTTTGATGTAATGTCCAATTCTACCAAATACTTACTGAATTCCACCGAAAGGTACTCACCATCACGATCTAATTGTAATGTGTTGATATGCTTACCATGCTGCTTTTCCGTTTCTATGTTGGATTCTTTGAATTCTCAATGTATTCAGATTTATAGTGCAATAAATAAATGTATCCATATTTTGAGTAGTAATCTATGAAAGTCAAGAAAAAGTCAAACCTCCTCTGTCTTGTATATTCATAGGACCGTACAAATAAGACTCAACTAATTCTAACTTATTAGTGACTCTATTTTCTTTTAAAGGGAAATGTCTCTTTGTAATTTTACCTTCTAAACAAAATTCAAAAGTTGGTTCTGCCTCAAATTTAAACAAACTTAGAGGTAAATTAGAAATCAATCGCTAAATCATATTTATACTTATATGACATAGACGTAAATGCCATAAGTGAGTTGACTAAATTCATAAATATGTTTTCTCTTATGAGAAATATCAATATTATTTAATTCATTTTTGTAGCATGTCATGGGAAACTTCAAATACAAATAGATGATGTATGTTAGGATCACTATGAATGAATTGCTTATCATACTTAATAACACAAATTTTTACAAATTAAACTTCGTAACCAACATCCATTCTTTTTAAAACGGAAAGAGAATATCTTCTTATCAAGGCTATATAAAGAACATCTTTTAAAAACTAAATTCTAGAACTACAAAATGAAACGAGATATTTCCAATGGTGTAGGTTCCCGATTCGCCTAAAAATTCAAAAATTCATTCTCACTTAGCTTTCGCATTTCCTGAAACCCTGCAAACAAGTACATACATTGATAGTGCTCCTTTCGATATACAAACCACAATTAGGTGCAAATAGCCACTAAATATGTTTCAACGACATTTGAACAAGAATTCCATTTGTTCTTCATTTTGGCTTAATAGTCAAAGTTTTTCCTTTTGTAAGGACCAATCTGCTTGCAGTGATAGAAGTTTCCCTAAGTCTTAGTCACACAACCTCTAGAAAATCCAGGTTCTACAGCCTTGTACGACTTGTTCTTCTTCTTTTTGCTTTAGCCGGCTTAGACAAAGAAGCGACATGTTTTTCAACTATGTATGCCACAAAGGGAGGAGGTTTCTCCTTGATAATCGATTCCGCCGCAGTCAGTTCAATCAACAATTTTTTAAGAGACTAATCCATCCTATTTATATTATAATTCAAGCGAAATTGGTGAAAAATGTCTGGTAGACTGTAGAATCATCTCCACTTGAGATTTCTTATCTATAGCAGTGCCATGTATATCCAGGTTATTCATATGACACATCATGTGAAGAAAATTATCTTTGACAGGAGAACCTTCAACTATTTTTGTGGTTAAGAGAGCCTTCATGATAGTCTTCTTGGTAGCAAGATTCAACACTCCGAACATCACTTACATAGATTTGAGCATATCGTAAGTCAATGTCATAGACTGATGATGATGTTGAAAAACATTTGTTATTATGGCAAAAATGTAGCACCTTTCCATCTAATAAGCCTTGACCCATTTATTATAAGCCTTGATCTCCTCATCTATAGCATCCACTGATCGCCGTTTTACCAAACAAAGAACGTTGCCCATTTGGGCGACCTGCGGGGTCTCTGGAGTAATAACTGATCCCTGTTATGGTTCTCTCGTTTCCCTTGCCTTGAAGAAAGATTTCCTATGGACATATTGAGACACTGAAAGCACTTTTCACTGCCTGCAAGACAATATCCCAGATGGTGTCACACTTTGGAGATGTTAGAACGTGTTGTTACCTGAAGCACTCCCCTAAGACATAGAGCATGATACCACCATTTCTAATCTTCTTGAAACCTTTGATGGAGTACTAGCTGATAAAGGTGCTTAGCTTGTAGACTTTTTCTATTATTATGAGTGATTTCCATCGTCCGACTTTTCTTTGAGCATTCATTATTTCTTGTTCTGGGATTTTTCTTTACTATATCCATTTCCCTAAGATTATGTCCCTCAACCTCTTAAGCATGAGTAATTAGTATAGATATATCCATATCCCTTAATAGAATAGTATTCCTTGAATCGGTCCTCACCAAATCGGATACTCTTAACAAGATCATACTCATTTGCGCCCTTGGAGCGACAACCATGTGTGGAGCACATTTGGAGAGTTGTGAAACCATCAACCCGTACTCTTGGACAATCATCAAGCCTTAATTCAGGTTCATAAGATCTTGCACCTAAGTTTCTCCCAACTCTCCTAGGAATAACCTTCCTAGAAAAGTTTTAGTAAAACTATCCAAAGTCACATGCGCTGCATCCACACCCTTGTTTTCTTTCCTCTAAGTGAACCAAATCTAAGCCATATCCCCAAGGTTGTAGGATGCCTTCTCCAAAATGTCATTTCAAGTTATGTGTTTCACCTCTAGGATGTTCTTCATTTTATCAATGAAGTTTTATATGTCCTCATGACCCATCGACCCTATAAATTATGGCAGATTCATCCAAAAAAGTCTAGAACCCTAGCTAGTTGCAGCTGATTCATCATTAGTTTTCGCACAAACTATGGCCTGTTGATTTACTGATAGGCCACACTCTGAGCCGGAGAGTTTGATCGCATTCCAAATGTCTTCATTCATAACTCATGGTTTGGGACTAGAAGAAATACGTTAGAATTGTGTGCATTAGGATTCTGTGTGTTGGCTCCATAAGAAGGAATGAGCTGAAACACATGACGACAAATTAGAAAGGAGAAGTTCAACCATACCTAACACACGATAAGAATAACAAAGAAAGCTAAGTTTTTCATGAAACACTTCATAGTCTCCCTCATAGATGTGGTGTGCTTCACACCCATGAAAGAGATTGAGGATATCTACTATCTTAAGGATAGGTTGCATCATAATGAGTGGTTGCATGGTTTATAGGTTGGTTTACTTGTATCCTTCTTATGATAGCTTTGATTGTATGATATCAATTTTTCAATGGTAGATAGTTCTATCATGGTAGTATGCTATTCTTTGATACACTAGTATGAAAGATAGTTAACATTGAGTAAGTTATCCGAAAGGAGTACTTTGGGTGAATGGTAGTTAGAACTTCGGATTCCATATTTTTCTGTCAATGGTAATTGCCTATTCTCATCATATGAAATACCTATTAGCATTAGAGAAGTTGTATGAAGTTTAGGTGGTAGTATGGGACGCAACTAGGCATTGCACAATAGGCTTTGAAGGTGTTACTTGGAGTTCCTAGGTCATCCCCAAGGCCATTACTTGAATGTCCTTTATATGTTGAATGTCTTCTAAATAAATTAATGAATGTAATGACTTGACTTACGAAAGTATGTTAATTGAATAAGTACTTATCTAGAGTAGTTAAGGGTTGTCTAGTTAAGGTGTAAAGGGGGAATAGGAAGGGTCACTTCGTATCTTACCTAGATGAGTCTTAAGAATGACTCTAGTTAGGGAAGATGTTGATTATGTGGACATGATCTAAACTTAGGAAGTCTTAAGGATTATTTAGGTAGTCTTAAAGAGGTCAATCATGGATGTTATCTTCTTGATTTACTTAAGTAAGTTTTTTGATAACTTTTGGCAAGAGAATGTCATAGTATCTATATGTTGATGTGATTGATGTCTTGTAAAATATGTCTCTGTCTTATTATAAGTATCCTTAAGGATCATTTAGGTATTATTAGGAAGTTTGTTTGGGCGTTCTTTCTTTGTGTTGCTTAAGTGAGTCTTAGGGTAGCTTTTAGTGGCATGATTACATGATATGAAGTGTCTAAGGAAGAAGTAGACAACTTCATTGTAACAGTGAACTCCTTCATTGTATAGTGAGTTGAGCTTACTATAATGCTAGCTTAAAATTGTAAAATTGTTTAAATCTTATCTAATGTGTTACTAAGTTGTTAGATGTCGTTCTTATTATTATTATATGATTTTTAAATGAAAAGATGCATATTTATAATAAATGTCTGTTTTCATGAGTTTCATGGATTAAGACATACTTAGTACATGTGGTTGTACTAATCCATGTTTTTATCTATCTCTATAGTTGTTCGTAGGTGAGGAGCATTTAGGAAGGAAGACTTGGACCATAGCATAGTTCAATAAAACTCGAAGTATGTCCTCATTTGAATCGAGGTCATAGATGTCTTTTATGTTTCTTATGGAAGTATTGTAATAGACTGAATATTTCTATATTAGTATTGCGTATGGGCCATGTCCAAAAAGTATTCCCATGTCTTAAGTATTATAAGATTGAGACTTAATATTTCTATGACTTTATATGAAACAGTTTTTAAAGACTGTGATATTTGTGAAAAGTTTTAATTTCTCACTACTTTTCATTATGCATATGCGATGAATGATATGTAAGGGCTTGTACAAGACCTCCGAGAGGTCAAGTACGCCGGTTACAATCCGATATTGAACCTAACTTCTAGGGTGTGGTCTTGGGATATGACAAGCTTTTTATCAGAGCATAGGTTATGAAAGTAGTATTAGGAATCAAGGAGTGTCATCAAGTCACGCTTAGTAGAGTCTTGACTATCGGTTCTAGTCGTGATACATCTATGGGCAAAAGGATATAGGACGATAGATTTTAACTTCTTTTCTATTGCTATGTCGTGCCGTAGAGTAAAGGTTATGAGTACTCTTTTCTTATGGTTTCCTTTATGTTTCTAGGAAGATGAATACGGGGAGAGCACCATCGAGGAGAGTTGAGGAGAATGAGGTGCAAGAGGAGATTTCTCCTCAAGTTGAGGAAGTTGAGCCAGTTCCTCAAAGTGCTCAAGGTGACCAAGTCCCTATTATGGTGGAGGTGATGATGTCCCGGAGTTGAGTAATAGGGATATTAGAGAGTCTTTGCTTGCTTTAGCCCGAGTCGTGACTACTCAAGTAAATTTGAGTATGGTGCCTAGGGTGAATGTTGTGAAGAGCACTATGAAATCTACGTTGAGAGACTTTGTGAGGATGAATCCTCCTATCTTTCTTTCCTCTAAGGTAGGAGAGGATCCCTAAGAGTTCGTAGATGGAGTGTACAAGGTGTTGAGTGCTATGGGGGTTACATCTAGGGAGAAGGAGGAGTTTGTTTCGTACCAATTAAGGGATGTTTCTCAAATATTGTACACTCAATGGAAGGATAATATGACGGAGGATTCAGTTCCTATTGAGTGTGAAGAATTTAAGGAAGCTTTTCTTTGTAATTACTTTCCCCCTAAGAGGAGGGAAGTTAAGGTGGAGGAGTTTATCAATCTCAAGCAAGGCAATATGAGTGTTGAGGAATACTCTTTGAAATTCTCAATGTTATCTAGATATTCCCCATCTCTTTTTTCTGATCCAAGGGATGAAATGAGTCCTTTTATGACGGGTGCAGCTGATCTAGTGAGGGAGGAAGGTCGTACGACAATGTTATATGATGACATGACCTTATCTAGACTCATGGTGTATTCCTAATAGATTGAAGAGTCTAAACTTAGGAGGATGTATAGAAACTTGTAAAAGAGTGGTTCTAGTGACCAACAGTAAGCTAGGTTTAAGAAGATGGCCCAAGGTCAAGAAGAAGCTAGGAGTGCTAATGTGAAATTGGAGAAAGGAGGTGGTTTCTAAAAATGTCAAACCTACATTTATCACTTATGGAAAAATGCATTATGGTGAATGTTTAACGGGTACCGGGAGTTTCTATGGTTGTGGAAAGGAAGTACATATAGTGAGAGATTGTCCTAACGTCACTTATAGAGGAAACGAGGCTAAGCAAGTTGAACCTAGTGTTCCAAAGGATGATGCTCCAACAAAAAGGCGTTTCCATGCACTCTGGACTAGAGGAGAGAAGGCGGATGGTGATGATGATGAGATTAAGTCCTTGCATTTCAATTTAGTGATATGAGTTCCTTCTATGTGGGGGATTATGGTTAGTAGATGGGATAGAAAGTCATAGCAGAGTAATTTGTATGTGCATGATGTGTAGGAGTTTGTTTTGAAATTGAATTTCATTTGATTCTTGCATTGTTTATTTTAGGAAGCCATGCTTATGTTTTAAAGTGTGTTTATATGATATTACTTTGCATATTAGAATGTTTGTACCTTGAATTGCCTAAATGTTGCATTTTTGAAAAATTTGCTCAAATAGCATTGAAACTGCTCACTGTACAATTTTTGGAAATTTGACTAATTCAATATTTGGTCTAAAAATGTTGTAATGTGGCTATAAATTATGTATATGAGTATGATATTGAATATAAAATGAGGTTTTGTTATTTGGAATGAAGCATGTCTGTTTTCTAGCATGATGAGTTATAGAATTATTTTCTAGTTTCTTGTTGTGTTGTGAACCTCTTGAATATTTGAAATTGATTTTTTCTTATTGATTATGTGTTTTATGTTATGATCTTGAGCTTCTTGTTGAATATATATTCTTGGAAGTGTTCGGAGTGTGGCGAGTGTCATTCGAGGATGACTGCTGTCGAAGTGGGGGAGAATGTAAGATTTCGAAAATGACTTAGGTGATATAGATACTAACATGGTTTTCATGATTGTATATGGTCATAAATTGATCTATAATATGTTATTGAGGCAGAGTCTAAGAGTTTTGGTGCATTGGAAGTCAAACGTCAAGGGACGACTAAGACGTTCGACTACTAAGTCACTTATGTTCCTCATATGTGGTTATATGTGTTTATGTGTGATTAATGATTTTATAAGGTCCTTAAATGATATATTATGATGTATATGGGTAGTGTTTAATGTTTCATGAAGTTTGGAGGTCAAACGTCCATGACGTTCGAAAGGCTTGCCATGAAACGACCTTGTGTGTCTAGGCATGTTGCGTTGAGTTTTACGTATTTGTTTTGGATAAAATTCATGTGAGAGGTCCTAAACTCGTATACAATCATTTTTTGGTTGGAAACGTCCAGGAAAACATCCCCAAGGATCATCCAAGGGTACTTGAGGAAGGAACCAAAAGTTGGTGCCAAGACTATCTAAGGCAGCCCCAAATGACTGAGGCAATAGACGGCTCGTGGGCTAGTCGACGCCCCATCGATGGGAGCCATTGGTGGAGACTTAGTCTTGGGAGATAAGAGACCAATTTTGACTCTCTTAACCCAACGATGGAAGGAGAGGACGGTCTATTTATGGACAAATGGTCTGTCGACTGCCAACCGTCGATGGGGTCTGTGTTCTGTACATTTTCATTGCCAAGTGAGAGGTAAAATTGTAATTTCACCCATTTCCAAATCAGTGGTTTGGCAGTTCCTATGGGGTATTTCGGGTATTTTAAACATGTATATAAGTTTTTAAAACTTGAAGAATTCATTCTTCCAAATCAAAACCCCAAATCCCTTAGAAATTCCCTAGAACTCCATTGGAACCAAAACTCAAGAAAGGGATTGGATTGAAGAACTTAGTGGAGATTCTTCATCAAATTTAAGAATTATATTCATTTAGGTATGGTTTTTTATCCTTGATACTCTCTTCATCAAGGATCCCAACTTTCAAAGATGTTTTCTAATGTTTTAAAGTTGAATTGTCCAATTTTATGATCTATTCCACGGGTTCTTTTATTAATTGTTTCTAAACATTAAATAATGATAGAATTTTTATTGTGTTGATGATTTCAAACTAAAATAACCTATTAACCCTTTAATTAGATAAATCCTAGTTTTTGACTAAGTTATGGGTTACTTGATATTGAATAAATGTTTACGAATTCTAATGTAGTTTCATATAGGCTATTGATTGATGTAATAATTATAGTAAATTGATATCTTGGTTGCATTATATTGATGAATATGAAATAATTTGAACTAGTTTCATGAATATTGTTATAATTATATTGAATTGTTGGTTATGGAAATGGGTAACGACTTTGTGATACCGAATTGGGTTATTTGGCATTGGATTGAGGTGTTGAGGATGATGTGGTGGTAAGATTCCCTATTTCCTTTATTTTATGTTGATTAGACTTTAATTATGTTGTGATTGGTATGGTCCACTTATGGTTGCGGTGTTATGTGTTTTACTTGTAATTGATGTGGCCTTATCGTTGTTATTTTAAGTAATATGATGATCAAGGCCTTGCCAGCAAACTACTTGAAGTATTATGATGATTTTGTGAAGTATGATAATTTTCATCTAAATATTAATTAATGTTAAAGTATATGTGTTCTATTGATGTTATTTAGGAAATCATGTTAGACTATGACTATGGCTTTGTGTGTATAGTCTTAGGGTTGATGTATGTTATTCCTACTTGACTATATGAGTCTATGATGGTCATATTTATGTTGGTATGATAGTATATAGGATGACTTGAAGATGATAAGAGTTATTTCTATGTGCTTCTAGAAAGACATGTATCATGAGTTAAAGTGAAATTTGTGGTGTCTTCCCTTCGTTGACTTGTGTCCCTTGCTTGATGTATGTATGAATGTTAATATGTCATGTCTTGACTTAGGATGCTAAAGTCTCTTAGTATTGAAAGTATTAACGATATGTGACCTTAAATGATGTTAAGAGAATCGTTTATGTGAAACATTGAACCTAGTGGTATGGTTATGAATGTTGAAGTCGTAAATCGTAATGGTATCCTTCAAGGTAAATGAATGATAGACTTAAGGTTAATTGGCTAGAATGACATCATATTAATCCTTAGAAAAGTCATGATGATCTTCTTGTCGCCATTAGGAGGTAACCCTAGTGGACCTTTCTTTGGTAGGGTAAATGTGACTGGGTTATGAACTTGATATGGAACCCTTTTATATGAATCTTAAGTGTAAATTACTCTATGAGAACAAAGGCTAGCATCTACGGAGTATGGTAAGGGAAGTAGTTCTAGTAAAAAAATGAGAAGAGATTGCAAAGCATGTCCTTCATATTCCATAACCATATGCCTACATGGGATGTGTCTAAGTTCTACCATTGGCAAGTAGAACTGATACGCTCAAATTATATTTTCCTAAAGAACTATAATTTGAGCGTATCAAATTTTGGCGCTGCTGCCGGGGAAAGTGGATTTTAGATTAACTTTAAGAGAAATTACTGAATTTTAGTCAACACTTTCCTAATTTTACTTTTTCTCTTTGTTTTTGTCTCTTTAAGGTATAGCTCTAGTATATGTCAAGTACACGGAGCCGAGAAGAACCAATACTTCCATTTGATCAAGAAATGAACCGTACACTCCACAGAATGAACTATCCACACAATCCTACTAATATTTGGTGATAGGATCAACCATCAACTTCCTCCGCTGGTTGATGCTACCAAGTGATTATGGAGAACCGTGGTGATGGTGCTTTGAGGAGCCAACCTCCAACCCCACGTCCTCAAGAGTATTATAGGGGCAATGTTAACATCACATATTCTGATGGGCTTCTTTTCCTACCTCCTCTACCACAGGGTCATACATTTATGGTAAGTAGTAGCTCGATGCAGTGCTCACCGCTAAAGGTTTGTTTTCGGGGCTACCATCTGAGGATACACATGCTCACATCGCCAAATTGAGGTCGGTGTGTAAGAGTTGTGTAGAGATGCCAGACTTAGAGATGGTTGTCATCGGATTAAGGGTGTTCCCTCTCTCACTGACGGGAGTGTCCGCAATTTGGTTTACCTAGTTTCCCTACAATTCGATCTACACTTGGGAGAAGTTGAGGGATGTGTTTCTAGCATGGTATTACCCAGTATCTAAAAAGCTCAACCACAAAGATAGAGTGAAAAACTTTGTGGCATTACATAGGGAGTCGGTAAGTAGCTCATGGGATAGGTTCACCTCATTGTAAGAAGTGTCCCAAACCACTACATTGATGATGAGTCATTGAAAGAGTACTTCTATTGGGGGCAAGATGATAACAGTAAGGCAGTACTTGGTACTATTACGTGTGGTTCTTATGGTGAGTGCACATATGCAGAGATCGAAGAAAAGTTCGAGAGAATTTTCCGAAGGAGAACTAGGAAGTCGAGCATTGGGAGAAACACCTTTGTAGTGTAAGCTACACATAACCCGGCCGCAGATGAGATTTATGAAGAGATGGATCAGATGAGGGCCGAGCTTGGGTTGGTATTGAAACATGTCACTAGGGTGTAGAGAAAGTGAATGTGGTCAAATTATTTGACAAAATTACCACCGCCACTAGATAAATTTTAGTATGAAGAGGATTCATATAAAGTGAATGAGCAGACATGGGGTTTCCGACTGAACACCCAAGTCTCTAATCAGGAGAATTGGTGCCAAGGTCAAGGAAATTAAGGTCAGAACTATGGGAATTACAATCAAGAGGGTCATTATGTTCGATATGGATACTACAACCACGACAACAACTTGAACCGAGTAACTATTGTAACTGGAACGATCAGTGTGGGCCCGATGTTCCACCTCAAAATCGGAAAGTTGCTCCTAGTTATTGTGAAGGTAGTATGGCGTGAGTTAAGGACACGTTTCAAATGATTATGAGGAGGTTTGATGCTACTTATGAGCACGCCAAAAAGTTGAGAGGTGATTTAGATAATATTGGTGAAAGGGTGGATGCACATGCAATCTCAATCAAGAATCTTGAGTTGCAAATGGCCCACTTGTCTTCTACTGTGAACCCACGGCAACACGGTATTCTTCTTAGCAATATTGTCCAAAATCCAAAAAATGATGGGCATTGCATGGAAGTCACTACTCTAGGGGGTAAGTAGACCATTGATCTATCTATGTCGTCTGGTGTAGAAGATGAGGTGAGAAAAGATGATGAAGTAGTGGAAGGTAGTGGTGAGTTGGTAGACAAATCGGGGAAAGAAGCTGAGATACCCCAAAAGGTGACCCTATTCCTAGACCACCACCACCATTCCCACAAAGATTGGTGAAAAAGACCGGGGAGGGTAAATACCAGCATTTTATTACTATGTTGAAAACAACTTTCCTTTATTGTCCCTTTCATAGAAGCTCTTCAACAAATGTCGTTATTCCAATTTTATAAAAAATACGATTACTAAAAAGAGATCGGTAAGTTTTCAGGATGATGATCGGATGCAACATTGTAGTGCTATTGCTACAAGGTATCTTGTGCAAAACAAAAAAGATCCTGGATCTTTCACTATTCCATGTACCATCGTGTTGTTACACTTTGATAAAGCATTTTGTGATCTTAGGGCCAGCATAAATCTCATGCCTCTCTCTATTTACAAGAAGTTCGGTTTAGGTTACCCAAAGGCCACTGCAATGCGGTTACTGATGGCTGATCGAACGTGAAGAGGCCTATTGGGATACTCCATGATGTGTTGGTGAAGGTGGATTCATTTATATTCCCTTTTGATTTTGTGATTCTTCACTGTGAGGTGGATTTTGAGGTAATATTCTTGGGAGGCCATTCATTGCTACGGGTCACGCCTTGGTTGACATGAAAAAAAGGCAGATAAAGTTTTGGTTGAACAATGAAAAAGCAACTTTCGACATTTGTAGGTCCATGAAGCAGAGTGGTTAGATCCAAATGGTATCTGCTATATCTTACACGGTTCAGAGTACGCGACAGGTACAAATCGATGAACACCTCGGTGTGGAGGCACTAGGGGCAGTGATCATGAATTTTGAGAGTGATGGTATTGAGGAGTATCGGTTATTGGTTGTGGCACGTGATTGAGGGGACGTGCGGTTCAAACCAATGAAATTGCTGTTCGTTATGAAGCATCGTGAGTCCCCACCCGTGAGACCATCTTTTTAGGAGGCCCAAAAATTAGATATTAAGGCTCTACCATCTCATCTGAGGTATGTACTCTTGGGAAAATATGACACTTTGCCAATAATTATTGCATCGGATTTGAATATGGATAAAGTAGAGTGTTTGGTAGAGGTGTTAAAGAGGTTCAAACGAGCCATTGGTTTGACTATTGTGGATATTATTAGGATTCCACCCAGTATTTGTTCACACAAAATCCAACTCATGCCCGATCATAAGCAAAGTATTGAGCATCAAAGACGGTTAAATCCACCTATGCAAGAGGTTGTGAAAAAGGAGATTATTTAGTGGTTGGACGCCGGAGTCATATATACTATCACAGATAGTAGTTGGGTATGCCCTGTTCAGTGTGCCCAAAAAAGGGGGAATGATGGTGGTCCCTAATGAGAAGAATGATCTTGTTCCAATGAGGTCGGTGACCAGGATGGAGAGTTTGTATGGATTACCGGAGGTTGAATGCACGGACTGAGAAGAACCATTTTCCTATGCCCTTCATGGATCATATGTTAGATAGGCTTGCAGGAAAAGGGTGGTAATGTTTTCTTGATGGTTCTTAGGGTTACAATCAAATCTCCATTGCTGCAGAGGATCAAGAGAAAACCACTTTTGCTTGCTCGTATGGAACTTTCGCATTCAAGAGGATGCCTTTTGGGTTGTTTAATGCACCGACCATTTCTCAGAGATGTATGACGTTGATATTCTCCGTTATGGTGGAGGACACCATTAAGGTCTTTATGGATGATATTTCAGTGATTGGCGAATCCTTTTAGTGATGTTTAAGTCACTTGGACGAGGTTCTCAAAAGGTATGAAGATTGCAACCTTATGATAAATTAAGAGAAATGTCACTTCATTTTGAAAGAGGTTGTTGTGTTGGGTCATCGCTTCTCAGAGAAGGGGATATAGTTTGATTGAGCCAATGTTGAGGTGATAGAGAGAATTCCTCCACCCATATCTGTAAAATGTTTGAGGAGTTTTCTTGGGCATGCGGGCTTCTACTGGAGGTTTATTAAGGATTTTCCAAAAATTACACATCCTCTGTGCAAGTTACTAGAGAAAGAATGTAAATTTTATTTTGATGAATCCTGCTTTAAGGCAGTTGGAGAGTTGAAGGAGAAGTTGGTGTTTGCGCCCATTATTAATTTCTTCGGATTGGAGTAAGCCATTTGAGGTGATATGTGATGCTAGTGGGGTTGATCTTTGTGTAGTCTTGGGAAAAAGAAGCGATGAAATCATTCACCCCATTTATTATGCTAGTAAGGCCCTAAATGAAGCACAAAAGAACTACACTGTGACTGTACAAGAGCTCCTTGCGGTGGTATTTGCTTTTCAAAAAACTTCGCTCCTATTTGCTTGGATGGAGATTCATAGTTCATACCGACCACTCTACTTGAGATATTTGATAGCAAAGAAGGAAGCGAAACCAAGGTTGATTAGATGGGTACTACTATTGCAAGACTTTGATTTTGAGGTGAAAGATAGATAACGGACTGAAAATCAAGTTGTAGATCACGTGTCTAGATTAGAGGATGAAACTATGTGAGAGTTTGGTGAAAAGGCTGAAATTGATGATACCTTCCCTGATGAGCATGTATTGGACGCTTCTCATGACTTGATTCCATGGTTCGTAGATTTTGCAAAATATTTGGCTAGTGATATAGTTATGTCGGACTTGTACTTTTGTCAAAGTAAAATTTCATGCATGATGTGAAAAAGAGATTTTTGGGATGAGTTGCATTTGTATCGTAGTTGTGCTGATGGGCTTATTAGTCGTTGTGTGCCGGAAATTGAGATGCTAAGTGTTTTGGAGGCATGCCACTCCTCTCTTGTGGGTGGGCATCATAGTTGTATCCGGATTGCCCATAATATTTTTCAATGTGGATAGTATTGTCCAACCATCCACCAAGATGGTCATGAATTCGCCAAGGCATTTGATAGGTGCCAATGAGATGGGGATATTTCGAGAAGGCAAGAGCTCCCTTTGAATCCCATTCTAGTAATTGAATTGTTTGATGTATGGGGCAGTGACTTTATGGGGCTGTTTGTGAGTTCTCATGGGATGAAATATATTCTTGTGGCCATGGATTATGCGTAAAAATAGGTCTAAGCCATAACACTTACCAATAATGAAGGGAAGAGTGTCACCGTGCTCTCGAAAAAGAACATATTTTCTAGATTTGGCACACCTAGGGCTATAAGCATTGATGTGGGGTCCCACTTTTGCAACAAGTTTTTCAAAGTATTATTGGAGAAATATGGGGTTCGCCACAATGTAGCCACTCCATACAATCCGCAAACTAGTGGGCAAGTTGAGGTGTCCAACACAGAAATCAAGCAGTTCCTGTCGAAAATGGTGAATGCTAATAAAACGGATTGGTCAAGGAGGCTTGATGATGTTCTGTGAGCTTAGAGGACAGCATACAAGACTCCCATAGGTATGCCTCCATATCAACTTGTTTATGGGAATGCCTGCCACTTGCCGATTGAGTTAGAGCACAAGGCTATGTGAGCGATGAAGAAACTTAAGTGGATTGGAATGAATCAATGGATCAGAGACTTAATGAGTTAAATGAGCTTGATAAATTTCTCCTAAAAGCATATGAAATTTCAGCCCTCTACAAAGAGAATATGAAGAATTACCATGACCAAAAGATTGAAAAGCGTGAATTTGTTATTGCGGATTTAGTACTTTTGTTTAACTCTAGACTGTGCTTGTTTCCAGGCAAATTCAAGTACAAATGGACTGGTCCATTCATGTTCACTAAAATGTTCCCACATGTAGCTGTTGAGTTGGAAAACAAGGAGGGTGCAAGGTTCACGGTCAACGGGAAGAGAATCAACATATACCTCGAGCATGCGGAGAGTGCCCATGAAGTGGTTGAGGCATATAACCTTGATGAAGTATGAGTAATCAAAAGTCTTGCCTTGATCCGCGACGTTTAATCAAGCACTTCTTGGGAGGCAACCCAAGGTGTATCCTCTAGCCAACAATAGGTTTTTCTTTTTTTTAGGAATAGTTGCATTATTTTGTTTTGTTTGTTTTACTCAAAAGTCATGTCTAGTTTTATTTTATAGCTTTTAGTCTGTTGGCTAGAGAGTAGTTTAGGGTCCGTTTCTAAAAAGTGTCCACAAAACACAAAAAGAATGGCTTATTGGGTGCTCAATGTGTTGGGACCAAATGAAAGGAAATCTGCAGAAATTGGTCTAGTGCACTGAGCTATAGACCAACGGACGGGAAATCCTCCCATCGACGGACCGTCGATGGTGTCCGTGGATCCCAGGTATGATTTTCAATATCGTCTAAGTCAGGGCACAATCAACAAATTAGTCGACGAACCATCGACTGACTTACGGTCCGTCGACGGGGAATCGTTAGTTTCCCAAACCCGCGACTCGACCGACTATATAACAAATTACCCTTTCAGTTACCCCCTACAACTTTTCAAATTCACTTCCAACCATTTCCATCCTTTTATTCCCTTATTCCACCATTCCCTCCCACATTCAACCCATCTGAATTCCCTTCTGATTTCTCATCCTCTCCACAATCCAAAACTCCCAAAACCCTAGTCCCCCAAATTCCCAATCCATCTCTTGTATTTTTCCGGTCGGTGTTTGAAGCAGGGAACGTTGGTTGTTTTCGCAAAGTTCACCCACACATTCACTCCACTACATCGTACATGTATGTCATTCTCATCCACTCAATGAATTCTCATTCATTTGTATGAGAAAACGAATTGATTGTATGTGGGACTTGACTTAGGGACAACTTTACATGAGTAACTTGTAAAAATTGATTTCCATGTCCCTTAGAATGATAGAAGATGAATGGAATAGTGGTGCAAACAGTCTCAATGAACTCTTCTTGTTGTTTGTTTTGTGTTTTTCTGACTTAGGGCTTGATAGTCTCTTAGAATCTAAAACCAAAAGTTGAAAAATCGAAGCCCTAGCAATGACGAAGTTGTTTGCTGATTGTTATTGACTGTTTTGTGTCTTGGAAGAGGCTTAAAATTGTCCATTCGAGATATTTGAGAGGTGCTAAGAATGTCTAAATAAAACTTGTCTCTGACCAATAGTACGAGATCCCGTCTACGGACCGTCAGTCAATCAATGGACCATCGGTGGGGTCCGTCGATAGTTGAACCCTGTATTTGCTTAATTCTGGGACAATTGAAGGGGTTACGGTCTGTCGATTGATCGACGGGCCGTTCTGAGCGTTCCATCATTCCTAACTGAAACCCTCATCTCTCAAGTATTTTGAAATTTTCTAAGTGTCCGACCACGGTAGTGGACTATGGTTAATCGATTAATCGACGGGATATTCTGCAGGTCCGTTGTTTCTAACAGCAAGTTCTGTGGATGTGTGACTTCTGAAATTTGCTAAGTGTCCATCGATGGACCCTATCGACGGACCGTCGTTTCATCGACGGACCGTCGATATTGTCCGTCATCCAGCTCTGCAGTTCTGCACTTCATTTTGTCTTTTGTTTCCAAATTTAGTTTTGCTTCTTTTTTGTATGCAGTATAATTATAATGACACTAACAACTCTCTTTTCACGTACTAGTGGCCCCCAAACTAGATATAGTCTACTCTAGGGGATGGTCTAAGTCCGTCGCACCATCCCGACGCTTGATTGGCTCATCTGATGATGAGCGAGATCCTGAGTATGTGCCCCCAGTCACCCAGACCCCGAAACCTGCTGCTCGAGCCACTCGGGGCACGCCTAAGAAGGTGGAGCTCGGTGTAGTCACTGCCTCCCAGTCTAATGAGGAATGCACACTGACCGGCACACTATCTAGGTCTGCCTCAGGTTCTGAAGGAGCGTCTGGCTTTTGAAGAAGACTCCGGTGCTAAGTCGTCCCGTTCTACAGGGTCAAATGAGGCCACTGCCTCCGGTTCCAGATCACAGGGACCCACTCTCCCAATCGGGCCTGCTCGAGATGCCTCTTCTGATGAGGCCCAGAGTGTGAAGTCTACTCCAACACCCTAGTTTGAGGTCCCTGCACCGGTTGTTGATCAGCCCGAGCGGTGTTGCGTAGATGGACAATACAAGGTTTACCGGGATGCTAAGTTGTTGAATGATAAAGGGGTGATGACTCCAACTTTAGCAGTGGAATGGCGGGTTCTGCTAGGTAGCCTACACACAGTCCCGGCGATACATAGCTTATTCACCCGCCACGAGCGCGTGTGGATGACTGGACCTTACAACAAGTAGATAGTGCGAGAGTTCTACACCTCGTACGTAGCGTCTCTCCAAGTGCCTTTTGACAGGCGGGCTTACCCCGCCAAATAGGCACCACTCGCATATGTCCGTGTTCGAGGCCGCCGGGTGGATATTTCTTCTCCTTCCATTCGCCGCTTCGTATACGGTGAGGCCACTGATGTTGGGAGGGTCCCCCTCACTGCTGAGTTTGACTATTTGTGCAACTTGGTAAAGAGTGTCCATTTTCAGTGGGACAGAGATTTGAGAGAGTCCACCAAGAGGTGGATTGCCCAGCAGATATCCATAGACCGTGAGGAAGTGAACTGGGTGACTAACCCAGAGTCCTTATCAAGAAGGACAACCTCACGTTTGCAGCCAATTTCATCTTTGTTTTGGTCCGCCACCGCCTATCAGCCACAGCTGCAGATAATATACTTGCCTGGGATAGAGCGTTCCTTGTAGAAGCGATGGTTCCCGCATTTGAGATTGACTTTGCGAGGTTGTTGATCTCTGTTAGCTATGAGAGGGATTTCAAAGCCTCTACCACCTACCCATTTGCCTGCGTGATTTTTTAGCTGTGCAGGAATGCAGGAGTACCCATCAGGCACATCGATGTCCTTCATACTACTAATGGGTATGTGGATATTGGTTTCATTAGGGATGAGGCCAATGAGGTGGCACCACGAAAAGGGCCTAGAGAAGAGGTGCAACCACTAGGTGAGAACTTAGCAGATACTGTAGAGCAAGCCAAAGGGGCTGATCATGCTACATCAGAGCCTACCGATACTGCCCCGGTTGAGTCTTCCCCGGGCAGTAGCAGGGCACCGAGTTCCTCCTAGTTTATGCCTCCATCAGCAGCACTGGTCTGGCTTTCTAGGGTACAGAAGTTAGAGGCCCATATGGTTACCTTTTTTCACCATATCGAGCCCTAGATGCAGAGATCCATTGCTGAGGCTTAGGACTGGATTGAGAAGAAGGTAGCTCAGAAGACAGAGAGGATGATTTAAGTGGTTTACCAGCGCGTCAATTCTTTTCGGTTGAGATTCGTCGCACGCCCCGATCCTACCATTGATTTGAGGACTCTTCAGGCGGTTGTGATTGGTCTGGGGGCTGATGTTGATGATATCTTAGACAAGAGTATACCCAAGCCTAAGGCCGCATCTGCGAAGCTTGTAGAGGATAAAGTGCCTGCGGCACTGTTCACTACCACTATTGTACCGCTGCCCCCCCACCCATGTGATCATGCCAAAAGGCACCAGTCCAGAGAGAGTGATGAGACTTGGGCTAGGAAGAAGGATCGTACTAAGATGGAGGCTGCGAGGAAAGTTTCATTATTTGATGAGGAAGCCCGACAGATGAGGGCTCTTGAGTTAGTTGTTGTCGCGTCAAGCTCCAGGTTTGTGGATGTTGAGAGGAGCACCACTGAGGGTGCAAATATTGCTGCGGGCACCACTTATTGTGGCCCTACTACTAAGGGAGCGGGTTCTGGGAAACCGGACCTGCCGACTTTTCAAATATCAGCGCTATGCGCTTTAGGTTTGCTTCACCTACCACATTTCCCTTATTTTTTTATGCATTGGGGACAATTGCATGTATTTTTGTTGGGGGTGGGGTAAACGGAAAGTGAGTGCTAGGGTAAAGCTTGAGTATCCCAACTCACGATCCTCACTTGGTGGTTTTCTTGCATGTATTCTTTTGCCCCAAGAGAGTGGTTATTTTACTGTTTAACCGGTATGTTTAGTATCTTGTACAAAATATAAATGTTAAATCTGAAGCACGATGGATATATATGAATGATATCCGGTTCTAAAGAGAATGCTTGCATGATTAGGCATAGTGAATGTTGAATGTGTTTGCTCTAAGCATGACATAGAGATGCACCATTGCATGACCTTTAATGTAATAGTAGAACTAGGTGTCCAATAATATGGTAATGAGGTGTTAAGAGAGTGTGAGGAAAGAAGATTTTTCCACTGTTGGTAGCAAGCTCGAACTTGCCGGGTTAGTCCTGCAAAAAGAAATCTATGTTAGACATTTAGGAAAGGATCATAGGCCCTTGTTCAAATTAGCATATCTTTAGCCTAAACAATAGAAAAACAAACGAAATTGATCCTTTTTTTCCAAATATTTTGAGCTTTTAATTGACCTTTCTTTTCTACCCCAACTCATCTTCCCTAGGTATAATGTATTGGCCCTGGTCCTTCCCTAGACATGTGCACCTCATCTTAGGCAAAATTCATAAGTTAAGGGTGGCTAGTACGGAAACTGACCTTGTATTGGCCCTGACCTAATCTTGGGTATTGTGTACCTCGACCCATGGCAAAGGCATAAGTTGAGGTTACTTATTATAAGTAATGTCCTGAAATGTGGGGATGAAGAGATTAATGTGATAAAAAAGAAAAGAAAGAAAGAGTGAATAAGGAGAAGTGAATTAGTTAAAGCCATTATCAAATAAAAATAAGAAAGAGTAATTTCCACTAAAGAAAGAAGAAAACAAGGCAAAGAGTACAAGAAAAGAAAGAGTAGGGCATAATAGACGATGAAAAAGGTAGGACACTTAGCAGTAATGTCAAGGAGGTCCACTAGTCACTAAAATTTACGCATATGTATCAACCCTGACCCAGAGCCTACATTACAAGTCAAGAAAGTCCTATTGTGATCCTAAGAGTCTAATATGGTCAACTTAAGAAGTGATAATAAGGGCAAACCTATGGCGACAAGTACCAACTAGATGTGAAGTTGTTTTGAGCATCAGTGTTGAATAATTATCCTTATACCCAAGTTAAAAAATCACTGTGCCTATAAGGAGGATATCTTTTAAAGTTAGGACACTAGTTGCAATATTGGAAAGTTGGTACCTTGGTGAGAGATAAAAGAGTAGAGGTGTCGGTGCATAGTGAGTCTGTGTCATGGTCTGATCCACATGCATGAGCCTAGTGAGCCTAAGAGTGAAATCATGCATTAAAGTAATGAAAATAGTCAGGATTGATAGCCAAATGACTGTAAAATCTTAAAAGAGGATACTTTTGTACAAAGGTATTGTGTTGAGTCATAGTGTATCTCTTAAGGACAAACAACGAATTTAAGTTGAGGGTGTCGATGTACCGTGGTTTCACAGTACTTTCAATTCTTTTTCCTTAAGTTTAGTGTTTGCCTAGGGCCTTTTTGTAGTAATTTCAATGTTTTTTATCTGTGTTTTTGCAGGAAAGTTGTCCAAAATGGAAATGCAAAAGGTTGTGTAGAAATCAGTGCAGAAGTGACCCATGTAGCCATCGATGGTCCGTTAGTGTTCGTTGACTGGAGGCCCAAGCATCTTGAAGTAACTCAGGGATTTCTGACCAAGTGAGGGACTATGGAAGGATCGAGGTTATGTCGACTGATCGATGGACCGTCCTGGCAAAGCGTCGATTAGATCAGAGATATGTCTGAGTACCCAGTTTTAAAGAAAAGCTAGGTATGGAGCGAAGAGAAGCATTGAAGGCCCGTAAGATCATCGACAGACTGTTCTGCTACTCCATCGATTGGATCAAAGAAGATGCAAAAATGAAGGCTGAAGAAAAATCTAAGTGTGGACTGACGGAGGCAGTCGATCAACGGACCGTCTGTGGTGTCGGCGATTGAAGGCGCGTTTTCTAGACAAACTTTCCTTAGTTGCTTTCCTTTTATTTTAGAACAATGTTATTATAAATAGGGTGGAAAACCTCGTTTTTGGGGTTTGAGCTTTTAATTATTTTTCATACTTTTGTTCTTGAAGATTTGACTTTTGCAACTTGACAATTAATTCACGTTTCCAGAATCGGTTCTCGGGTGAATTTTGTTGTTTCATGTATAATTTCTAGATTTTCTTCAAACTTGTCAAAGTAAGTTCAAGATTTATTATTCAATAAACATGAATTGTGTTCTTTTAATCATGGGTAACTAAATGCATAACTAGGGTTGTTGGAACGATGAGTGATTAATAAAATAAACCTAGCTAATGAACAATTCTCAACTAGGTTATTGCATGTATCGATAATTCTGTCTTCTTGAAGTCTTTTTAACGAGTTTAAGCGTTAGAACTTGCCATATTGCTATTTGTTGGACCAAGGGGATAGTTAATAGGAAAAGAATTATCAACATAGATTTAGTGGATACTATCTAATAGGATAGTTTCGGATGATGCGACGTGATAACTAATCCAAACATCAAATATGATGTCGAATACGAAGTAAAAGGTAACGGTTAGTAATTTAATCACACGTAGCAGGATCAAGGTACTGGGTGAAATTCTCTAAATGTCGGACCAAGGATTTAGAGATAAATAACTTGTCACTTTGCATGCAAAAACTTAGGAAATAATTGTTACAAGCTAGGGTTATGTCATTATGAACCTATGGGGAACACTTACACCGTAGTTTCTCTAATTACTTGATAAACACCAACAATTTACTCTTGCTACTTTTTAGATTTCACAATATTGCCATACTTTTGTTTCACAAAACCGCCTCTTTACTTATTAGTTTTTATAGAGGACTTGACTAAATAGAGGTAATCATATATTAAAGTTAAGTCAAAACAATTTTCTTCGAGGGATACATCCCAACATAATAATTGGGTTCTCTACTTGATACGACCGCTTATACTTCTATAGGGAAGTATAATTTGAGTCTATCAAGAACACCCTCATTGGGGTAGGTTAGAACTTCGGATTCCATGTTTTGCTATGATTATTTATTGCCTATTCTCATCATATGGAATATGTATTAGCATTAGAGAAATTCTATGAAGTATAGGTTGTGGTGTGGGATCCTATCTAGACATTTCACAATAGGCTTTGAAGGTGTTAGTTGAAGTTCCTAGGTCTTATCTTAGACTATTACTTGAATGTCATTTATCTGTTGAATGTCTTCGAAATGAACTAATGAATGTTATGACTTAAGTTAATAAATTATGTTAATTGAATAAGTACTTATCTAGAGTAGTTAAGGGTTGTCTAGTTAAGGTGTGAAGGGGGCATAGGAAGGGTCACTTCGTATCTTACCTAGATGAGTCTTTAGAATGACTATAGTTAGGGAAGATGTTAATTATGTGGACATGAATTAAACATAGGAAGTCTTAAGGATTATTAAGGTAGTCTTGAAGAGGTAAATTATAGACATTATCTTCTTGATTTACTTAAGTAAGTCTTTTCATAGCCTTTGGTAAGAGAATGTCATAGTATCTATATGTTTATGTGATTGATGTCTTACAAAGTATGTATGTGTCTTATTATAAGTATTCTTGAGGATCATTTGGGTATGCTTAGGGAGGTTGTATGGGCGGTCTCTCTTTGTATTGCTTAAGTGAGTCTTGAGATAGCTTTTAGTGGGATGATTACATGATATGAAGTGTATAAGGAAGAAGTATATGATTTCATTGTAACATAGAATTCCTTCACTGTACAGTAAGTTGAGCTTACTGTAATGTTAGCTTAAAATTTTAATTAATTGTTTAAATGTTATCTTATGTGTTTCTAAGTTGTTAAATGTTGTTCTTATGATTATAATATGATTTTTAAATGAAAAGATGCATATTTCTAATAAATGTCCATTTTCATGAGTTTCAAGCATTATGCCATACTTAGTACATATGGTTGTACTAATCCATGCTTTTATCTATATCAATAGTTGTTGTTAGGTGAGGAGCATTTGGGAAGGAAGACTCGGACCGTAGCATCGTTCAAGAGAAGTCGAATTATGTCCTCATATAACTCGAGGGCATAGATGTATTTTATGTTTCTTATGTAAGTATTGTAATAGGCTATGTATTTCTATATTAGTATTGCGTATGGGCCGTGTCCCAAAAGTATTCTCTTGCCTTAAGTTTGATGAGATTGAGACTTAGTATTTCCTATGACTTTATATAAGAGAGTTTTTAAAGACTATGATATGTTTTGTGAAAAGTTTTAATACCGCACTTCTTTTCATTATGTATATGCGATGAATGATATGTAAGGGATTGTACAAGACCTCCGAGAGGTAAAGTATGCCGGTTACAATCCGAGATTGACCTTAACTTTGAGGGTGTGGTCTTGCGATGTGACAGGTCGACAATGATAAACAGTGACAAAAAATGTACTTACCTTAGGTAGTTATATGGGATGCTACCTTGGCCTTGAACAAGTATGTTTGGAGGTTGCTTATGAAGTTGTTCACTTGAATATGAAAGACTAAGGGTTGAATATGAACTTATGATTATATCTTATGTTGACTTGTGATATTATCATTTTTATCTTATGATTATGTTATTGTCTCTTATGTGTATATCTTATATGGACTAACCATTAGAGATGTTTATATTGGTTGTTGGATTTCATACTTGGTACATCCTGTACTAAAAGCATATTGCCTATATCCTAATCATATGTAAGATGTTAGGAGATTCGGTTGCTTCGAAGTTGGAGTCGTAAGTGCAAGAAGATTGAAGATTGGTGAGTTCTCATAGCTTCAAGGAAAAACCCCTTTTGTTTCAATTATGTCTTTCTCTTATTTCTATGACTTTATATGGGCTGCATCCCAACACTTTTATTCATGTTACTACTAGATGGTTTGAGACAATGATGTTAGAAAGACTTCATTTTTACGAAATGATTTTTCACTCTACGTTAAAAGAATGTTTTGAATTCTCCCATTTTCTTGGATTTATGTTATTAGTATCCTAAGGGCTTGTATGTGACCCCTTCAGGGTCAAGTATGCCATGTCACGTATAGGGGTGGTCTCGGGGGAATGACAAACTTTGTATCAGAACATAAGGTTTTGGGAAAATTTTAGGATGTCTCAAACCATGTCTAGTAGAGTCTTATTAAACGGTGTGAGTTGCGACACAACTATGAATATGAGGCTATGGGGATTCTTAGGAAAATGTATCACTTCTTTATTCTGTTAGTCATGCCATATAGTTTTGATTTAGTAGGCTCTTTTGTAATGTTTGCCTATGATTTTTCTAGGTTATGTCTATTACAAGGTGGATTTCTAGGAGGGAAAGAGAAGAAAATAGGGATCAAGAGATTCCTCCCTAAGTAAAAAATCAGGTTCCTCCTCAAGTTCCTAATGAACCTCCAATAGGGAATATTACTCTAGCGGAGTTTAGGTCTTCCATGCAATTCTTGGCTCAAGACTTGATGGCACAAGCCAATAGAGAGGTGGTGTCTCCGGCAAACCCTATAGGGGGGATGGGTGCTTATACGATTAAGGAGTTCCTGAGGATTAACTATTCAGAGTTTACTCACTCCAAGGTGGAGGAGGATCGAAATGGGTTCATAGATGAGGTTTATATGACACTTGCTATCATGGGGGTAACTTCTAGTAAAAAGCAAAGTTAGTCGCTTCTCAATTGAAAGATGTTTCCTAAATTTTGTATAAGCAATGGAAATATTCTAGGACAGTACGGGTTATATAGAATGGGAACCTTTTAAGTCGGATATCCTTGATAGGTTCTTTCCTCGGTAGATGAGGGAGGCTAAGGTGGAGGAATTCGAATATATTAATCAACGAAACATGAGTATCAATTGGTATGTCTTAAAATTCACTCTTTTGTTGGAATATGCTCCATCTTTCGTAGCAAGTCCAAGGAATGTGATGAATAGATTCATGGCGGGAGTGTCCGTATGACTAGAAAAGAACGTTGCATGAAATGGATTGTTGATGATATCGATATTTCATGCATCATGGTTTTTGCCCAAGAAATATAGAAGTCAAAACTCAAGAAAGAGAGGTCTATGGAGAAAAAGAGGACTAAGGTGGAAAATAATGGGTCTGATGGACATGGTCTTTGTAGGAATCGACAAAAGTTTTCTGGACAAGGCTTTTCTAATTCTCTTAAGTATAAGTATGGTAGGGTGTCTACCCCTAGGTCTCAAGGTAAAAGTAGTGAGTCCCTATGGCCCACTTATTCTAGGTGTGGTAAGAGGAATGAGGGTAAATGTTTGGCCGGTAGGTATAGTTGCTATGGGTGTGGTGAGTGTGGAGACATGAAGAAGGATTGTCCAAAGGCAAAGGCTACTATAAGATAGGTTAAACAAGTTTCCCCTAGTTATTCATATAATGGTACTCAAAAGAACAATAGATTCTATGCTCTACAATGTAGAGAAGATAAAGAGTGATCTACTCATGTCCCTTTCTAGTATATGTTTCTTGCTTGTTTAGAAATTTTTTAGATTTCTGTTTTTTATGAGTTGCTATCATGGACTTGATGTTGTCTTTGATATTTTTGATGTTAGAAAATCTTTTGTGGGCTTACTCCCAGATGGGAGACAATGTGCCTATTCCACGATGTTTGTACATGATTATATGTTGCTATAATTTGTTTATATATGTTTTTAAAATTGGGTAGGTCTTGTTAGAATTGACCTAATTGCATTGTTTTTCCTCTAGTGGTGGCATCTAGTGTTAAGATGCATTTTTAGGATCCATGAATATATGTTAAGAGTATTTAGCTAGGAGATGCTAGTTCCTCCTTTAAAATGAGTAATATGATTCTTACATGCATTTTGAGTTGCATTAGGCATGTCTATCTGGGATTTGATGTTTCCTTTGTTGGGTTTGTGCATTTAGAAATAATGCATACATGATGGGCTGCTAGTTTAGAGTTGTTTTCTTGAAGAAGTGTTTAGGGACGTCATTTGAGGACGAATGTTCCTAAGGGGGAGATATTGTAACACCCTGGAACTAATAGACCAAACTAGAGCCACAAGTTAGAGTTCTATGGTGTGTTGTATGGTAAAAAGAGTCATAGATGAGACTTTATGTGTTGAGAATGAGGATTTATATGGTTTACAATAAACTTATTAAATACGGCTAGTAAACTAGATTAATTATAGTAGGTTGGTAGTGCATGGGAAGGGACACCACCAAGGAAGAAGGGCAAGCTTAAGCCAAAGGGCCAAGGCTGCCCACCTTTGGTAGCTACAACCGAAGGTTCACGACCAGTGGTGTGGACCATGGTCCTTGAAAGAGTCCTTAAAGGTTCTTTATACACTTTTGAGGTCAATACAAGAGGCAATGTCCAAGCTCACGGTGCACTTGACGAGCCGTTGGCTTAACCACGACCCATTAAAGTGGCCACGAAGGCGCCTTAGTGTTTTAGGCTAGTTTAGGGCCAAGAAGGGTTGGGGGAGATACAGTTCCATTGACCAGGAGCACTAACGCGGACCTTTGTGTCCTTCACGGACTTTGAAAGTTGCCATGGTTCCTGGGACAGGGCTGTTAAGTGAGGTACGTTTGGGTAAATTCCTATTCAACTAGATTTAAGCCCAGGTCGTTTGAGATGCCTTTTATTCACCCAAATATACTATTTTAGTCATTAAACTCCAAATTCAAGTAACTTACATTAAACCAAATTGAAAACCCCAAATCACTCCTATGTCAAAGATTTCTCTCTCTAAAAAGAACCTTCATTGAAGAAGAAGCTAGGTTTGAAGCTAACGTCAAGATCAAAGGATCCATTTATTAAGGCTTGTGGTAGGTCTTAGTTTAAGGTATGTTTATATATTCATATATGGGTTCTTCCACCCATAGAGTTCCCTAGAATATCCCCTAATTCGTGAAGAAGAACCAGAATGAAGGTAGGGTTACTTCCAATGTATGGGTTATAGGTGGGTATGATTCCAAATGGTTGGATCCTACTTATATATGATTAAATTAGTGTTATTTATATTATTATGAAGAATTTATGTGAATTTCTTTATTTACCCTAATTTTCAAAGTATGTGGAGTTGTGTCTTATGATGAGGAATTTATGATTCTTTTAGATTCTCTTGGATTGTTGTCATAACTGGGACATACCAAAGATTTTTAATGTTAATTCATTAAATATTTAGACTTAGGTATTTATGATATAATATTAATTGATATGATTATAATTAGGACGTTGGATGAATAATGCTTAGAATTTGTCATGTCTAATGCTTTTGACTAGTATGTATTGTGATCTTAGTAGTATACGATTATGGAGTAAAGCATGAATTTAGGTCTTGATGTTGTAATGTTGATCATTGGGGCATAAAAAGTAAGTCTACTATGATGATATATATAGCATATATGTAGAATAAGAAGGGTTAGTTACCTAAAATTAATCATCCTTGATAGAATAGAATAACTTAAAGTTGAGTCTTATGATTCCTTCGTGGATAGTTGAATTATGTAGCTTGGCATGGTAGATGTCATGGTAGATTAGGATTGATAAATTAAGCTTTCCTAATATTAGCTTGAAATAGAATTGATACAATGCTTTCCATAGTAGCTTGCATTAGTATAGGCACGGTAGCCTAGGATTGAGAACGTATGCTCTCCTATGGGTATCTTAAACTATCATGATTAGAATGCTCTTCATAGTAGCTTTATTTTGTTATGAGAAGAGAATTTCACGTTAGATTAGTATTGAGACATTATACTCTCCTAAGGATAACTTAGGGTTGAGGATTTCTACTCTCCTAAATATAGCTTGCATGTTTATCGGTGGTTGAATGGTGACTAGGTTTGTATACTTGTATCCTTCCTATGATAGTTTAGATTGTATGATATGTTGTTTGACATGGTAGATAGGTCAAGCATAGTAGTATGTTATTCATTGATATACTATAATTAAAGATAGTTAGCATTGAGTAAGTTAGCCTAAAGAAGTACTTAGTGTGAATGGTTGTATTCGATGTCATTCATAAATGACACAAGTATGACTTGAGGCTACTTATGAAGTGTCATTTTCTTTGATGTATGTCTAGCTTGGATAGTTGCTATAGTTTCCTTCCATGATATGATTGACTTAGGTTGATAGTTCCTTGTCCATGTGAAGTAGGTTCATAGTGACACCTACAAATGGTAAATGTGAATAGGATAAATTCTATAAATGCTTAGTGTTTGTGGTATTATGGGATACCCCGCATTCATTTCACAACTGTATCTTAAGCTTACATAGGGGTTTAGTGTTGTTATGACATGGAAACCTAGTTCTTAAATAGGAGGGTGGACTATGATAAAGAATGACCAAAAAGATGTACTTTGATTAGGTAGTATTTTGGATTCTACCTTGGACTTGCACAAGTATGCTTGGAGACATCTCATGAAGTGGTTCACTCTAATATGAAAGAATAAGGGTTTAATATGAAGTTATGATTATTTATTATTTTGAGTTGTGATATTGTGATTTTCATCTTATGATTATGTTATTGTCTCTTATTCGTATGTCTTTCATTGACTAACCATTTGAGATGCTTATGTTGGTATCTGACCTTTCATACTTGGTACATCTTGTACTAATGCATATTGCCTACATTCTTCAAACAACCTAAAATATAAAATAGGATGAACAAGAGCCTCACATGGCTTTTATGAGTTATTAAATTGTTAAAGTAATGAAGAATAGCTTTATAAGTCAATTTTAAAGAGTTTGGAAGTCAAACGTCAAGGGACGGCCAAGACTTTCAGAAACTAGTCTTTTGTGTCGTAGTGTGTCCTTGTATATTGTATGTGTTTTGGTGTGTTGTTTTGATTCTAAAATCAGTGCGGATGACCCTAATACCTATAGGGACATGATTAGGGTCAAACGTCTGGGTACGACTCCCCAAGGACCAACCTAATGTTCTTTGAGGAGGACGTGAACTTCGGGAGAGAAGCTGCCAAGGCAGCTTGTGGCAGCACCTTGTAGGAGTGGTTCCGCATTGCGGACATGTTCCACAAAGGACCAAAGATTTTGTCCTCTTCGTGGACCCTTCTTTAACAAAATTAATTTCCTGAAACTCTTGGGAACACCTCCGCGACAAGGACTTGTTCCCAAAGATAATTCCGAAAATCTAAGTCAAGTTTGACTTAATTAAATAGGTCCAAAAATGTAGGGTTGTTTTGGGTATTTTGGGATGTATTATATATTAAATTTGAGTAATTTTACACCCATTCCCCCAATCAGAAACCCCAACACACAGTTAGAAATAAAAAAAATAGAAGCCCTCCCTTCTCTCTAAAGTTCTCTCTCCACACAAATCCTCCATTGAAGAACCTTCAAGATACAAGGAAGAGGATCAATTCTCAAAGGTTTCAACCCTAATTTCTTCGATAGATCTTCAATAAGGTATGGTGATTTCATCCTTGATTATTCTCTCATTCAACGATCCAATTTTGAAGGACTTTCAAAAGATATCAAAACCCCTAAAAACCTATTTCAAATAGTAAGCATGGGTTCTTGCATCAAAAGGTTTAAATTGATAATTTATGAAGTATTCAATCATAATTTATGTTTTATTAGCAAAAACTCCATGAACTTATTCATTCCTTAAATTTTTAATGTGGACTCTAAAGTGGGTATATTGACTTTGACCTAATTATGTTAGATTAATGTTTTGATCGTTATGGGCTATTGAATTATATGTTGCCTATTAATATAATTGGTCATAGTTTTCTTTACAAAATTGATATCTATGTTGGGTTTTGTTGAATCATTGATACGGATGAGTTAGTGGTCTTAGCCTTATGGACATTTTAATGGGTAAGTTCTATTGATGTGCGGAAGAAGATATTAAGGGATGGTGATTGTGGCTATTGGAAGGTTGTAAGTTGACCTAATTTCCTTATTTAATGTAGAATTTATATGAAATTACTATTGATTGGTATGGTCCACTTATACTGGTGGTGCTTAATTGTTATAAATGTTATGAACTTGGCCTTGTCGGCATTATTATGTGAATTGTAGTATTATCATGTTATGGCTTATATGGGTGTACAAATTGAAGTATGATATGTCATATGTGAATGTGTAAGGTGAAGGTACTCATGTGATGTATATATGATCTTGTATGGGTGCTATAATGATATGACTGAAAGCATTTCTTCTTTTCAAGTGATATATGATGATGAAGGACTACCAAGAGTCCTTATAGAATGATGTTGTGTGTTTTGTTGGTATACTTAGTTATCCCTATTTGGTAGTTGAATTAAGTTAAATAAACGAATGAATGAAATTCTAGGATCGGTAGACCTAAACTAGGTATTTTTCCATGAAAACTAATATGGAACCTTGAAAAAGAAAATAAGTTTAATAATGAAGCCTTCAAGTGGTATACCATAATGGTGCCTCCTTCTTGAATTTAACGATGGACTTAGAAGTAAGTTGGGTGGAACGACATTTAAACAATCTCTAAGAAATTCATAAGAGCTATCCAAATGAACCTTAATCAGCAGCCCTTGTGGACCACTTCTTGGTAATGGTATTATGAGTTAGTAGGGATTAGTAATGGTACCTTCTCCAATACACCTATGTGAATGAACTTAATCTATGAGAAATAAGGCAAATCACCGAGTGGATATGCTTTTGGTAGTATCTCTATTCGAGAATGAGATTAGAGTACAAAAAACCCTTTCATATCCCCTGAACCATGAGCAAACATGAGATGTGTCCTAGTTCTACCCTTGGCAAGTAGAACACCCTCCACGGGGTAGGGTAGACTCTAGATTCCAAACCTTTGGCAATTGTATAGATTCTACAATGTGTAGGAAGTAGAATGGGATGCTATCTACATATGGCACAAGTAAGTTTCGAAGATACTAGAGTCGGTTCCCTAGGTCTCCCAAAACAATTATGTGAAGTCATTTAAACTTATAAATTTCTCCTGTATGATCTTTTCAATTAATGTTTACTTGTTGTGGTTGTGTTGGAAAGCAACACTTAAGTGTGTTATGAAGAGGTTATATGGGCGGTTTCTTCATGTCTTAGCTAGGTAGGTCTTAGGATAACCTTAGGTAGAGAGTCACAATGGTTAAATGGGTTACTTAAAGATTGTGGTCTTACCTTATATATGTATATTGACTTGAAGATGGTTCTTATACTTGTCTTATGAGATTTTTACCAAAAAGAGCATGAGAAGCATATTTCGACTAAAGTGTCCCCTTTTGCATGGTTTTCTTGCATGTTCACCATACTTAGTGCTTAATTATACTAATTTCATATTTTTCTTTACATCTAAAAGTGTAGGTTGTGTCAAGTGAGGACTTCTAGAGTTAATGCTTGGGATGTAGATTTCTCTCAAGATTGATATGTCCTCATGTGTTCAAGGACATGGATTTTATTTGTAGTTCTCTATTACTAAAGACTTTGTATTAGAATATAAGTTCCTTTTCAATGTAACGGTCGTGACCTTATGATAATGACATGTGTCTAATATTTCTTGTGATGAGACTTAGGTCTTCTTATGTTTTATCA
Source organism: Solanum pennellii (assembly GCF_001406875.1). Classification (NCBI taxonomy): domain Eukaryota; kingdom Viridiplantae; phylum Streptophyta; class Magnoliopsida; order Solanales; family Solanaceae; genus Solanum; species Solanum pennellii. The sequence goes on along the minus strand of NC_028641.1, from coordinate 48,632,895 downwards.
AAGAGTTTAATTATTAACTTTATTGTGAAAAGTTATAAATTGCTCACTACTTTTCATAATTATGTGATGAATGAATGTTAAGGGCTTTTATAAGACCTCCGAGAGGTCAAATCCTCAATGTCACGACTTGAGGGTGCTCTCGGGTCGTGAAAATTCTAAACAAATGGAGGGATTTTGGAGATCGGGTTCCTTGGAGGCTAGAGTCCTAAGTGCAAGAATATTGAAGATTGGTGAATCCACATAGCTTCGAGTACACACCCCTTATGCTTCAATTATGTCTTTCTTATATTCTAAGTCTTTATATGGGTTGGGTCGAAAGACTTTAGTTCATGTTATTCCTAGATCGTTAGAGTTACAAAGACTTCCGCTTTTATGAAATACTTTTCGAATCTATTGTTAAAGAAAGTTTAAAATTCTCCTATTTTTCTATGATTTTATGTTATGAGTATTCTAAGGTCTTGTAAGCGACACCTCCCAGGGTCAAGTAAGCCATGTCACGCCTAGTGGTGCTCTCGGAGTGTAACACAATATCACATTCGTACTCATTTCACAATTAAGCCATTACCTTAGTAACCCCTAAGGAACACCTGTGCAATGTGTAGTTAGCATCCCTAATTACCAACCTTACTAAGTACTATTTTGAAGATATCTTAGTCATTCACTTCCTCTTTAGACCTTATTATAATCAATAGTCAAAAATAGGAAAGTTGTGATGTACATTTCTTGAATAATAATTAAACTCATTCATGCCAACTATCCATTCAATATACATTCATGCACTCAAACCTTATCATAATGCAAAGGAACAATCGTATTGCATCCTACTAAGTCTACTTGTTCAATGTAAAAGTGATGTCTCATACCCCCACTCCTACTAAGTAAAACTCTTTAAAAAGTTATAGCATATTTCATGTCTCATTTATTATCTTTAGTATATAGGAATATTTTCCATAGCCGACATAAACCATGTAAGCTACATGGAATCCAGTGTTTGTAACCCCACACAAAAAAAAACATTGTCCTACTTGCCTAAGGTAGAACTATATATATAGTTAAAAGGTGGATCCTCTAGCTAAGTCCTATGTGGGAACACAGTTATGGGATAGGTAGATTGCTATTAGAAACGCGATCTCTTACATTGTCGGAGGATCATTAGTTCATTTTGATGATTCAATCTCTTGCATTGGTGGAAAGGACTATAACTTATTGCGCATATTTACTCGGTGCTAAGCATCATTTCCAAAATTATACATTATTAGTCTTTGAATTGTATTTACCTGTGTGAAAAAATACTTTGCCCTTCGTTCAATATAACTCATCAAAATAGCACATAGATTCATTAAAGTGAGAATGTACTTTCGACTTTAGAATCAAAATAAGTAGGTGAGTATAAATTTTTACACCAAGATCATGTGTTCTCATGAGAATTGAATTTTAATAAACACAATAGAATTATCATGGTCAAGTACATTTCATGCATAATAATGTGTAAAGGTGCATATGAGAACTATACTTTCAATTAACATCATTGTACATCATGATAATGTTTATGCATAGAGTGTGTGTATAATTATCCTTGAAATGACACAACAACAACATTATCATCATCCTAGACAATTCATACTAACTCAAGTCTTAGGGTAAGGGAAAAATGTCCTTCTAATAAAACAACACTATACACAATAGTCATAGGACCTTTACTTTCTAAGTAAATCATGAGTTCACACACAATCTGGTAAGCATGCACAAACCTTCACTATATGCCCTGTAAGGGCTATGGACAAACTCATGCCAAACATAGAGCAATAGCACATAAGGTAAGAATATTATAATCCAACAACTCATCAATACCATGACCACATATTATTGGCAATTTATACTCCAAGTATTCATAAACAAAGCACATAGAATCATGATCAAGGCAATTCATGCTTAGAAGTATTACCCTAAACCATTTCTAGTCTAGGTGATCTAATCTAAGGCATTACATGAAGGAATTTATCTTTCTTGACGGATCAGCTTTAAATCCTCAATTAGCCTCTTTCATGGTATAACCTAGACTATGTAAATTCACCTTAGAAAATTTAGGTTAATAAAATGTACATGTAGAATCGTAATTAAATCATGTAACTACATTATAATTAAATCACATCCAATCAATTGGACCAATTTGCAAACCCATCACATAATGTAGAGAAGAAATTAGCTAGGATTGGGGGTCACATAGATTCTTCAAAATTATCGCGTTAAATTCATTTAAAAACAATCATAGATTCATAAACAAACGTAATTCAACCTTTAAAAGTAACTTAAAAGGAATCCATGGAGTTTATTTGTAACCCTAGCTAATTGGGGTTTTTAGATATGAGTTAAAAGATTTTGGAAGGGTCTCCTTAGGTGATAGCTTAGCAAAAATGAAGAACTCACATACCTTATGTGTAGAATCCATCCAAATTGGTGTTGAAAAGCTCCTATTTTCAAGCTTTCCTTGAAATCTTTCTTGGTTCTTCAATGGAGGTTCTAGAGAGAAGATCTCGGGAGGGAAGAGTAGTTTGTTATTGATTTGGGGTCTTAGGTTATAATGTGTTAATGAAGTGTTTCATTCCATAAAATAATTATATACATACATATATACATATATACATATACATATACATACATACATATATATATATATATATATATATATATATATA